>NC_092333.1:24725769-25032692 GCF_046630445.1 Rutidosis leptorrhynchoides
AATAACAGTATATGGATCCATAGGGCTTGACATCCCCGTCCGAGCTAGAGCACTAGCCTTTTAACGGATATGTTTTATTTGAGTTTAGGACATGTTGGTTTGCGTGTATTAAAACGAATGGGGTATTTATCATTATAACATTAAAGCTTAGTTACCAGGGTGCTCTGTTACGTAGAATCTATTGACAAACTTTTGATAAACGTTTCTGGATGAAACAACTGAAATCTTGTGATCCACCTTTACATACAGATTATACGAAACAATAAAACTATGAACTCACCAACCTTTGTGTTGACAATTGTTAGCATGTTTATTCTCAGGTTTCCTAGAAGTCTTCCGCTATTTGCTTATATGTTAGACAAGCTATGTGCATGGAGTCTTACATGGCATATTTTTCAAGGAAACATTGCATTCACCAAATCATCACCATGTATCTTATTTTGACTGCATTATCAACGGAAGTACTATTGTAAACTATTATTTACGGTGATTGTCTATATGTAGAAATCATCAGATGTCGAAAACCTTTGATTTAAATATTCATTTATGGTGTGCCTTTTCAAAAGAATGCAATGTTTACAAAACGTATCATATAGAGGTCAAATACCTCGCAATGAAATCAATGAATGACGTATTGTCCATATGGATTTCGAGCGATCGTCACAGTTGGTATCAGATCGTTGGTCCTAGTGAACCAAGTCTTGCATGAGTGTGTCTAACTAATAGTTGTTAGAATGCATTAGTAAGTCTGGACTTCGACAGTGTCTGCATGTCAAAAGTTTTGCTTATCATTTCTTGTCAGAAATTACCTGCTTATCATTCCTAGTCTAGAAACATTTTACTACATTGATTGCATGAATAGTGTATAGACAAAATTCATATCTTAGCGTATCTGTTACTGTAAACTTTTCCTGACATCTTCCAAAAATTTCTCCGTGATTTATGGAATTTGGTATTAATATACATATGTAAATTATGTATTGAAGAATACCAAACTAAATTCTATAATCTAATTCATATCAAAAATCATCTCCCTAATTATACAAGATGGATCCAGTATCTAGTTCAAATTCCTTAAACTCTGACAGCTATTCTGATATGGATATTCACCTGAATTCCGAAGACAGTGTAACCGGAATGGATCAACCAATTAGCCATCATCTATTCTTGATGAATTGGGGATGGGTTCGTAGCCTACTTAATTATTGGAGACAAGAAGAAGGCGATCCCTTCCATCCACCACATTGCCCTCTTGGCGAAGAACCTGGAGCACTTACCGGCGAACCTGTTCGTAATACTATTTTCTCTCTCATCTCCAGAATATCTCGTCATGATCATATACTCTCTCAAATTCTGGATCTTATTCATCCGCTCGTCCGAACCGCCAATCATCCCGGTGTAGTAGAAGAAGTCAACGAGATTCGCGCTCTGGTAGTGGCTTTGGAGAATATGGTGCAAAGGTTACAAGCACCAGCAGAATCACCGGCATTAACAGTACCACCGACAACAACACCAACAGTACCATTACCACCACTAACAACATCCGCACCGCAAGCCTCAACATCACAATATGTACCTTGAACATCAACGTCATACGCATCGTAGTTACCAAGAAATACCAGCAACAATAACCGATGAAGTATTAACTCATTTCCCCTGAAGAAATTTTTTGTATATTTAATATATATGAATTTTGAAATCAAAATAAATCTTTTCGTACTAAGCTATTACGTGTGAATCTTAACTGGTAGGTACTACTCGGTTAGTTCATATTAATAATATGCAATGATGTACATCCTTCCTTAACAACTTAACCATTGTTAACTACAATCTCTGTTTCAACTTAATGAATTCCATTTCAGAATAAACCAAGTGTATTATTCAATTACATAATTGATTTTACATTTTCATTTTCGATGTACTCGAAACTTTCCAGAAAACATCATCTGTGCCTTGTAAGGTTCACAAAAATTCCACGAGCATCAACATCCTTCACCGAGGAATAAGAATAAATAATGAAGTATCGATTACATTAGCGAAATACTCCGCAAAGATTATGTAATCTTTAATGTTTTAGAGATTAATCATTTCTAAGTCAAGCCGAAAATTAAATGAGCTTAATATGATATTAACTCATTAAATCTGTGTTACATCTGAAGAAAATATACATACATATATTTTCATAAAGACGGTAATAAAATTTTTTTTATACAAAGTATTAATTGTGAAATCTTTAACGGGTAGGTAATACCCGGGAAATATATAAGTTCGCAATTAATATGTTACACTGTACATTCTTCAACTTTGATTCAAAAATTATTAACAATGCTCACAACGATATACAATCGTTTTCATACAAATTCAATTACATATTCTGATATTGACGGATCAGAATCCAAGTCATAACTCTGAACCGGTGACATCATTCTTAGATCTCTACAACTTTCAAAGCTATACTTTAACTTTAAATCTGTGCAAGATCCATTAGCATTGTTTTTACCGAAAATAACCTTGCAATTCCTTTTCAAAAGTATCTAGTATTATCAACCGTTTAACCAGTCAACGACGACCTTTCAGACTTGTAACTTTGGCATATACGTTTTTGTTACTGGGGAACCTTTCATGTTCCACCACATTAACAGTAAATGTACCAGCAAATTCATTAATCTGTGACTTAAAGTCTCTCCGAAAAACCATTATAATTATTCATTGAAACTTTATCATGTACTCATCCACATCTTGTAACGGTAATTGCCATACCAACTACCAGAAATTAGCAATCAGTATTTCAAATTTCACAGAAATTCTACGCTAACAGTTATATATATACATATAATGTCTATCTCCTAGACTTATTTACTTCGAATGTGAAGTTTCTGAAAAACACCTTAAACCGCGAACTAGTTCTCGAAATTTTGAAAAGTACTGATGAAGCAGCAAAAACTGTAAACGGCCTTAACAGTAAAAAGTTTGATGATAAAGTATAGTGTGTTGGCAAAGCTCAGAAAAAGAAAAGGTTTGGAACTGGAAAACGGATTGAGCAAAGTATGAAGGAGGCTGTGGATAAATCACAAGGATGAAACCTGCCTTCTAAGAATCCAAATGATTCAGTAATTGCTAAAGCCATTAACGAATACCTTGCTTCCGAATCTAAACCCTTGCGGACAATATTCTTCATCATCCTCTGATATTAGAAATTCTAAGATATTATCGTATCTTCCATTATAAATATCCTCCATATTTCTGAAGATATTTTTTTCTAAACCATTCTTATCTGAAATCATTACATCTTCGTGCTATCTGTATTACATCATAAAAGAAACTCTTTTAGTTACTAAATTCTGAAACCTTCAAGTTTAAAATATAAATGTTTTGAAGTAGTGTTGGGAACTGAAGCATGAATTAGTATAATATAATGACACTTGATCAACGTGATTATATTACAGTAAGTCATGCTGAGTTTCTAATGGAACGTGATAAAGGTTCACAGATCCCACCCTCATCATGAACCATGTTACATAACTCATTCATTCCATATAATCTCTAAATATATCAAGAAAATATATTTCTTGATGATTCGGTCTTTTCCGGATATTCTGGTAATTTGACAAATCAAGATCGTGCCATTACAATTCTCTTCTTAGAACATTAACTATGTTCATTTCAAAATCCATACCTACGAATTCTGGACCATTATTCGCTTGACTTGAAGGCGGGAAGGAAAAACGAAAGCATGGAGCTCCTAAATATAAGGGAAAATATAAAGCCTGACAACAACACATATATTACAAACCGTGTATATCAATACGTATAGCAATATAAAGACACGGGAGAATGAAAAATACTATAACCCCAAGGTAGTGGTAGAAGAAAATAACTTCCTCTGGTGGTAGATGAAAAAGAAGAATGACAGATATAAAGTTAGGAGTATATCAAGAATCAGAACTGGATGAAGCATTTTCACAATCTATTAAGAAGTATTAAATAAGGAAGCAGATTATAGGAGTGGTGAAAATAAATAAAACGGAAGAGGTCAATTTATAGCGAAATATCAGATATAGCAATCGAGGCAGATTACGCATTTAATCAAAGAAAATCCTAATTTCTGCAAATTCCGAAGAAACAAAACTTATTTAGATAATGAAGATTTTCTATTCCTTAAATTTCGGAAATCAATCGTTACTAAGTCAAGAGTTAAAAACGAATCTCTATTTCCTCATTTCACTCTATTATGATAACTTCCCTCATACGCTTCGAGTAATTGGATTGTTTTATCCATATTATTCAACGGTGATAAAAATTCTATTTATCAACACATATTCGTCATGAAAATATTTTTATTATTAGCCATGACTGTGACGACCCGGAAAATTCCGACCAAATTTAAACTTAATCTTATATGATTTCGTCACGATAAGCAAAGTCTGTAATGTAAAGTCTCAAAATTTTTAAACTGTTTTCTTGCATTCATCTAACTTCGACTATTCCCGACAATTCACGAACCACTATTTGTAAATAGGTATATATAATAATTTAGAAATATTATTAGAAATTATATATGATGTAATTGTTGAAAATAAATATGTAAAGAAATGTGCGATGTAATGAAAACTATTATTATAAATGTATAGATAGAAATTTTGGTACATGTGTATTGTTATATTATTATGATTATGATTATTTTTATATTATTATTATTATTATTATTATTACTACTACTACTTTTATTAATATGATTAGTATTATTATTATTAGTAATATTATTAGGATTAGTATTATTATAATTTTTTTTTAGTAATACAATATATTATTATTATCATTTTTACATATCCTTATTATTATTGATTTCTATTTTCATTATTATTATTAAAATAATTATTATTAGTATTATTATTAATATTAATATTAATACTTTTATTATTAATATCTATTTAATATTTAATTTAATACAAATTAAACACAGATACTACAAAAATCTATTTCATATCACTTTCTGTTGTGTTCAATTTGTCTACATGACTGACATTCAGTTGAATTAAACTTCATATACATACAAAATCTGTTACTGATCGACATCAATTGTTATTTTTGTATTTGTTTCTTTCTTCCCTGTAAGATTCTTGTCTATCCCAATCATTCATCATCAACCCATAAATCAATCATCTAAGATCATTCATTTCTGTAAGCATTCAAAACACAAACTCTCAAGTAACCCTTAACTTAAATTGATCACACTCCACCACCTCAAACCATCAAGAACAATTACCAAGTTTCACCACCACAAACAACCAAATTCGATTATCATAAACACTCTCAATCATAGTCACTGATTTGCAATTATTTCATGTTTCATTTATTTATCAAACCAAACCGGTCATCAACTTCTACCAATTGTTATCTTACTTCTATCGAATCAAACATATTTTTTTTTCTTTATGCTTGTGATCGGTCACGACCACCCACGATCATCTATCAACACAACTCCCATGCTCCCACCCTATTTACCGATATCACTTCTTTTCTTTGATTTAACACACCCATGAAATAAACGGCTTCTACTTGAAACTTTTCTGCCTTGTTCGAATAACCACAAACCAAAAACCACCGATAAAGGTAATTAACTACTGCTATTGAATCGTTGCTATTTTTCTACTCAATGGTACTACACAAACTAGACGCAAGATCATAAATGGGATACTTTTATATTGAATAAGGTGGAGAATGTGAATGTTATTATAATAATGTGTTTATCTTTTCCTTGTTAGCCGATAACTCCCCCACACACACTCGATTTTTTTATTCTTCCTAGAATCATGATTATGGATTAAGACACTTTATAAATTGGAGGATGTTAAAAGGAATTCAATGGAATAATGAGCTGGAAAGATGAGATGATAGCCACGATATATTTTTCCTACAGTTTGTTTCATTTCTAAAGACCCCACTCCTTTATTTTTATGTCGAGCTCCTTGCAGCCACTACATTTTTTTGTTGTTGTTCCGAATTATTAAATTGCTAATGAGTCATCCATCGCTAAATGGACTAGTGATTCAACTTGGGCAAGTTCTAATTATATGGGCCGAGATTGATTCTGTTGGGCTGCTGAAATAAGAATTGTTTCAAGATCCAAAAATCGCTACCTGGTGTATCTCGTCTAATATCACCATCTTCTGTTTGCAATTATCATGAAACAACTTGAACAAAACCTACAAACAAGTTACCGTTTGTGGAGAAACTTGAAACCCTTTTAGTTTTTCTGTTAGGCCACATATTTGGATTTATAAGTTGCATCGAAACACAATTGTAGTTTGGGTAATTATAATTGTGATTTTATGTATAATGAAAACCAAGATTTAATGATGATGATGATACTATATATATGAAGAACGAGGATGATTATGGAGAAATGAGATGATAATAATAATGAGTGATCATGAAGATGATTATGTTGATTAATTTTTGAAGAAGAAAGAAGAAAATAAAACAGAAAATAATCGGGTTAAATTAATAGAAGGAACTACTTAAAACAGAAAATCTGAGACAGAGAGATGGTTATGGGTGTTGATAGATTAGCGGGAGGTCGCGGGTTCGAGTCTCGGCATGGGCAGTTATTTTTTTTTGGAGCTTTTCTTGTGAGGTAGTATTTATTATTACTCCTATTATTATTACTACCATCATTATTATCACTATTATTGTTATTATACAAATAAATATTGTTTTACAAAAATACCTTACAAATATATTAATATTACATACTACTAAATTTTTATTGTTAAAATGATATTAAGTAAAGCTATATATAGAATATATTAATAATGTAAATATATATATTCTTATCATATATAAATTTTGAAATAAATTTCTATTTTTAATATATTATGATAAATGATAAAAATTATGATATTAAACTACTTTAATAAGTATTTACTCTACTTATATTAATAAATGTATTATGGAAATAAATATTTACTCCTTAAAGTATATACGATAAATATAATTTATTTAGTAATAGGATATGTAAATTATTAATAAACTTGTTAGTTATTATTATATGTGTTAATATATATATAAATGATATAGGATCGTGAATCCGAGGCCAACACTGCATTGTTCAATGTCGTCATATGTATTTTTACTACAAAATACAGTATTGTGAGTTTCATTTGCTCCCTTTTTAAATGCTTTTGCAATAAATATTTTTGGGACTGAGAATACATGCGTTGCTTTATAAATGTTTGACGAAAGAGACACAAGTACTTAAAACTACATTCTATGGCTGGATTATTAAACCGAATATGCCCCTTTTTAGTCTGGTAATCTAAGAATTAGGGAACAGACACCTTAATTGACGTGAATCCTAAAGATAGATCTATTGGGCCCAACAAGCCCCATCCAAAGTACCGGATGCTTTAGTACTTCGAATTTATCTTGTCCGAAGAGAGTCCCAGAATGATAGGGGATATTCTATATGCATCTTGTTAAGGTCGGTTACCAGGTGTTCACCATATGAATGATTTTTATCTCTATGTATGGGATGTATATTGAAATATGAAATATTGTGGTCTATTAAAATGATGGAAATGATTATTTATGTTAAACTAATGAACTCACCAACCTTTTGGTTGACACTTTAAAGCATGTTTATTCTCAGGTATGAAAGAAATCTTCCGCTGTGCATTTGCTCATTTTAAATATATTACTTGGAGTCATTCATGACATATTTCAAAGGACATTGCATTCGAGTCGTTGAGTTCATCAATATTATTATTAAGTCAATTATAGTTAGATAAATTATGAAATGGTATGCATGTCGTCAACTTTCGATGTAATGAAAGATTATCTTTACAAAAACGAATGCAATGTTTGTAAAATGTATCATATAGAGGTCAAGTACCTCGCGATGTAATCAACTGTTGTGAATCGTTTATAATCGATATGGACTTCATCCGGATGGATTAGGACGGGTCCCTTCAATGACGACCTCACTCATATTTCGGGACGAAATTTCTTTAACGGGGAGGTACTGTGATGACCCAGAAATTTCTGACCAAATTTAAACTTAATCTTTAACGTTTTCGACACGATAAGCAAAGTCTATGAAGTTGAATCTCAAAATTTTAAACTATTCAATTACCCTTCGATTGTTCTCAATGATTCGTGAACAATTATATGTAAATAGATGCATATACTATAACTTGAAAACTTAACAAAGTATTGAGTATATGATACTGTGCATTAAACTTATTGGTTTGATTATCCGATTGATATATTTAACTACAGAGTTAAAAGATTATGCCAAACGATTGAATTAAAAGATATTTATTGAGTCCCTTAAGGATTATGATATTATTATGGGTCTCTGTTGTGTGGTCCACGTTGATTTGGGAAATCATTCATTTTTAACGGTATTCGGAATAAATGGTAAAGTGTTCGTTTAATTAACGTAATTTGGACACATACAATAATAAGGAATATTAACTGTTGGAATTAGATATATGAATAACTTGCGATATGTATTTTAAAACGTGTTTATTAATATTGAAAATATATATTTAACAATACGATAAAATATAATATTAACTTGGTCATAAAAACAAATTGTTATTATATATATATATATTAACAAATAGCGAGACGATGATTTATAGAAGTAAATGATCAAATTACTCAAAAGTTTAAGATATACTTTAAGTGGTATAGTTTAGGGATAATTTAAGGCTATATTTTGACAAAGTTACGTGATACGAAATGCAAAATACAAGTTTTCTCAGCGTACGAAAGGACATTTGAAAAATCGGAACCGGGACATAAGTCGAGTGATGACGTACGACTTATCGGAACAAAAATTACAAGTCGACTATGCATGTAAATTTAATATAATATATAATTAATTATATAAATTAAATATATTATATATATTATATAAAATTATGTCGACAAACAAAAAGTTAAAAGTTTGTAAGCTGGATCAGAGGGCCATGCGATCGCATGGCCTTGATGCCCAAAAACCATGCGATCGCATGGTGGGCTGGGACAGAAATATTACTATAAATTGATCAAGGTTAGGTTCAGTTTAAATCATAATATATCTCTCGTCTCAATCTCTCTATTATATTTATATTATTATTATTATTATTATTATTATTATTATTATTATTATTATTATTATTATTATTATTATTATTATTATTATTATTATTAAGATTATTATTATTATTAATCTTAATATTATTAGTAGTAATATTATTAATTAGTATTATACATAAAATACTACGACGAAGTCATGAGCGTGTTACTTTCAAAACAAGTTTTCAAGCGGGATAGAGCCAAGGAAATTATGGGTTATTACCAAGGAGGTTATGGGTAACGTTCGGGGGTATATTTGTGAATCAAACCTAGTGTTTATCATCTCCGTTACGTCTACGTACTTTCCTACAATATTGAATCTCAATACTGATACGTAAGCACTCATATTTTATGTTTTATATATTAATGGTGTATCCATGTCTAGTGCTCGAGTATATATATTTATGCATACTTGTATGCTAAATTTTGTCGCTAAACAGTTCATAATGAATCACGAATTAAATACATATATTAATGGTAAAAAGTATATGATATGCATGTTTTTAGAAAGCTGGCGAAAAATCAATGACTTTTCATTTAGATATCGAATAGTTTCGATGAACGGATTAAAAGATATGATCAACTGAATTATGATTGATGATAATTGAAATTGCTTTTGAATCTGCAATTAAGATTTAAACAACTTGTTTACAAGATTGATAAAATGAATTTTTAAATATTACCAGCCGAGTAAATGAATCCTTATATAAGGTACGTCTCGTTTGTTGAACTATTGTCAAAATTGACTTTTTGAAACAACATTGGATAATTTTTGTATGTCGATATCGAGCATTAGGATTGTGATACACTATGACCTGACCTAGCTTGATAGACATTTATTGACCAACATATGTCCTCTAGGTTGAGATCTACTATTATTTGGTAATCCAAGTTTCGGTCACATTACGATGAACAACTTTATGTGCTGCTAAGGTGAGTTTCATTTCTCCCTTTTTAATTGCTTTTGCAATCTATATTTTTGGGCTGAGAATACATGCAATTTATTTTAAACGCAATGGATACAAGTACATACTAAATTCTACACTGAGTTTGAACCGAAAATCCCTTAGCTTTGGTAACTAGTAGCTGCCAGTACATAGGATATGGACTGGTGGGAGCGAATAATAGTATATGGATCCATAGGGCTTGACATCCCCGTCCGAGCTAGAGCACTAGCCTTTTAACGGACGTGTGTTATTTTAGTTTAGGATACGTTGGTTTGCGTGTATTAAAACGAATGGGGTATTTATCATTATAACGTTAAAGCTTAGTTATTAGGGTACTCTGTTGTGTAGAATCTATTGACAAACTTTTGATAAACGTTTCAGGATGAAACAACTGAAATCTTGTGATCCACCTTCACATACAGATTATACGAAACAATAAAACTATGAACTCACCAACCTTTGTGTTGACACTTGTTAGCATGTTTATTCTCAGGTTTCCTAGAAGTCTTCCGCTGTTTGCTTATATGTTAGACAAGCTATGTGCATGGAGTCATACATGGCATATTTTTCAAGGAAACGTTGCATTCACCAAATCATCACCATATATCTTATTTTGACTGCATTGTCAACGGAAGTACTATTGTAAACTATTATTTACGGTGATTGTCTATATGTAGAAATCATCAGATGTCGAAAACCTTTGATTTAAATATTCATTTATGGTGTGCCTTTTCAAAAGAAAAATGCAATGTTTACAAAACGTATCATATAGAGGTCAAATACCTCGCAATGAAATCAATGAATGACGTATTGTCCATATGGATTTGGAGCGATCGTCACAATCAGGATGTCGAAAAAAGACATTTTACTCATTTTTAATTTTCTCTTTGAACGTTTTCAATTTATATCGTATTATTAGTTTTGTGTACGCATGACTTAGCATGGTACATATGGTTTTAAGGCCTATTATTTCACTCTCAATGTAATTATGTATAACGCATATAATTTTGAATCTAATATAACTTCATTAAACATGCTTTTTAAATCATTAATATGCGCCGCCAGATGGAGTAGCATTTGGCGGCGCATAACCTTCGGTTTCAGATTGTGCTGAAATTCTCAAGATCACTCTAAAACAGCCTAACGAGCAAGATTCTATGAACGTGCTTGCCATTCGAGGTCATATAGATTCCAAAAAGACTTCTTTCCTGCCAAATTTGCACCACGTACCAAACACCACCGACGGTCCGTGGTGCTTGGTGTTTTGTGTCTGGCCAATATGTTAGATCTATCATATCTTTTGACTCGTAGCTCCGATTTAGTCACCGTTTTTTTTCAAATCGTGTATTTTTTAGAGATTTATCCATTGGAAAACTGTCTTTGGCGGTTTGTCCCAAATATTTTTCGAAACGAGACATCTAAAGCTTTCAATTTTTCCTTTTCTGACACTGTTTTGACCGTTTTCAAATTCTTTCATATTATTCCTTTTGTGTATGTATGACTTTCCATGGTACAAATAGTTTTAAGGTCTATTATTTCACTCACAATGTAATTAAGTATAACGCATATAATTTTGAATCTAATGTCATTTCATTAGACACACTTTTTAAATCACAAAGATGTGCCGCCAAATGGAGTAACATTTTGCGGCGCATCACCTTTGATTTCAGATTGTATTGAAATTCTCCAGATCACCCTAAAAAGACCCTAAAATCAAGAATCTCGGAAAGTGCCTTGCCATTCGAGGTTGTCAGGATGCCTAAAAATACATTTTAGTCATTTTTAATGTTCTCTTTGAACGTTTTCAATTTATATCGTATTATTAGTTTTGTATACGCATGACTTAGCATAGTATATATAGTCTTAAAGCCTATTATTTCACTCGCAATGTAAATATGTATAACGCGTATAATTTCGAATCTAATGTCACTTCATTAAACATGATTTTAAATCATTAATATGCGCCGCCAGATGGAGTAGCATTTGGCGGCGCATAACCTTCGGTTTCAGATTGTGCTAAAATTCTCAAGATCACCCTAAAATGGCCGAACGAGCAAGACTCACTGAACGTGATTGCCATTTGAGGTCATATAGATTCCAAAAAAGACATCTTTCCTGCCAAATTTGCAGCACACACCAAACACCACCGACAGTCCGTGGTGCTTGGTGTTTTGTGTCTTTGGCCAAAATGTTAGATCTATCGTATCTTTTGACTCGTAGCTCCGATTTAGTCACCATTTTTTTCAAATTGTGTATTTTTTGAGATCTATCCGTTGGAAAACTGCCTTAGGTTGTTTGTCCCAAATATTTTTCAAAACGAGACCACTAAAGCCTTCAATTTTGCCTTTTTTGACGCTGTTTTGACCGTTTTCAATTTCTTTCATATTATTCCTTTTGTTTATGCATAACTTTGCATTGTACATTTAGTTTTAAGGTCTATTATTTCACTCACAATGTAATTATGTATAACGCATATAATTTTGAATCTAATGTCACTACATTAAACACGCTTTTTAAATAACAAAGATGCGCCGCCAAATGGAGTAACATTTGGCGGCGTATCACCTTTGGTTTTAGATTGTGCTGAAATTCTCTAGATCACCCTAAAAAGACCCTAAAATCAAGAATCTCGGAAAGTGTCTTGCCATTCAAGGTCGTCAGGTTGCCAAAACAAGACATTTTACTCATTTTTAATGTTATCTTTGAACGTTTTTAATTTATATCGTATTATTAGTTTTGTGTACGCATGACTTAGCATGGTATATATAGGTCTAAGGCCTATGATTTCACTCGCAATGTAATTAAGTATAACTCATATAATTTTGAAACTAAAATCACATAATTAAATATGCTTTTTAAATCATTAATATGCGCCGCCAGATGGAGTAGCATTTGGCAGCGCATAACCTTTCATTTTCAGATTGTGCTGAATATCTCAAGATCATCCTAAAACGGCCAAACGAGCATGACTCTCTGAACGTCCTTGCCATTCGAGGTCATATATATTCCAAAAAAGACATATTTCCTGCCAAATTTGAACCACACACCATACATCACCGACGGTCCGTGGTGCTTGGTGTTTTGTGTCTTTGACCAAAATGTTAGATCTATCGTATCTTTTGACTCGTTGCTCCGATTTAGTCACCCGTTTTTTTTCAAATCGTGTAGTTTTTCGAGATCTATCCATTGGCAAACTGCCGTAGGCGGTTTATCCCAAATATTTTTTCGAAACGAGACCTCTAAAGAATTTAATTTTGCTTTTTTTGACAATGTTTTGACCGTTTTCAATTCCTTTCATATTATTCCTTTTGTGCATGCATGACTTTGCATGGTACATGTAGTTTAAGGTCTATTATTTCACTCACAATGTAATTATGTATAACACATATAATTTTGAATCTAATGTCACTTCATTAAACACGCTTTTTAAATCACAAAGATGCGCCGCCAAATGGAGTAACATTTGGCGGCGCATTACCTTTGGTTTCAGATTGTGCTGAAATTCTGCAGATCACCCTAAAAGACCCTAAAATCAAGAATCTTGGAAAGTGTCTTGCCATTCGAGGTCGTCAGGATGCCGAAAAAAGACATTTTACTCATTATTAATGTTCTCTTTGAACGTTTTCAATTTATATCGTATTATTAGTTTTGTGTACGCATGACTTAGCATGGTATATATAGTTTTAAGGCCTATTATTTCACTCGCAATGTAATTGTATATAACACATATAATTTCGAATCTAATGTCACTTAATTAAACATGCTTTTTAAATCATTAATATGCGCCGCCAGATGGAGTAGCATTTGGCGGCGCATAACTTTCGGTTTCAGATTGTACTGAAATTCACAAGATCACCCTAAAACGGCCGAAAGTGCAAGACTATCTGAACGTGCTTGCCATTCGAGGTCGTATAGATTCCAAAAAACACAACTTTCCAGCCAAATTTGCACCACGCACTAAACACCACCGACGGTCCGTGGTGCTTGGTGTTTTGTATCTTTGGCCAAAATTTTAGATCGATCGTATCGTTTGACTCGTAGCTCCGATTTAGTCACTGTTTTTTTTCAAATCGTATATTTTTTGGAGATCTATCCGTTGGCAAACTGCCGTAGGTGGTTTGTTGGTTTGTCCCAAATATTTTTTTGAAACGAGACCTCTAAAGCTTTTAATTTTGCCTTTTTGACGTTGTTTTGAGCGTTTTCAATTTCTTTCATATTATTCCTTTTGTGTATTCATGACTTTGCATTGTACATATAGTTTTAAGGTCTATTATTTCACTCACAATGTAATGATGTATAACGCATATAATTTTGAATCTAATATCATTTCATTATACACACTTTTTAAATCACAATGATGCGCCGTCAAATGGAGTAACATTTGGCGGCGCATCACCTTTGGTTTCAGATTGTGCTGAAATTCTCCAGATCACCCTAAAAAGACCCTAAAATTAAAAATCTCGGAAAGTGTCTTGCCATTCGAGGTCGTCAGGATGCCGAAAAAAGACATTTTACTCATTTTTATTGTTCTCTTTGAACGTTTTCAATTTATATCTTGTTATTAGTTATGTGTACGCATGACTTAGCATGGTATATAGAGTTTTAAGGCCTATTATTTCAGTCGCAATGTAATTATGTATAAAGCATATTACTCCGAATCTAATATAACTTCATAAAAAATGCTTTTTAAATCATTAATATGCGCAGCCAGATGGAGTAGCATTTGGCGGCGCATAACCTTTCGTTTTCAGATTGTGCTGAAATTCTCAAAATCACCCTAAAACGGCCAAACGAGCAAGACTCTCGGAACGTGCTTGCCATTCGAGATCATATAGATTCCAAAAAAGACATATTTTCTTGCCAAATTTGCACCACGCACCAAACACCACCGACGGTCCGTGGTGCTTGGTGTTTTGTGACTTTGGCCAAAATGTTAGATCTATCGTATCTTTTGACTCGAAGCTCTGATTTAGTCACCTTTTTATCAAATCGTGTATTTTTTGGAGATCTATCCATTGGCAAACTGCCTTAGGCGGTTTGTCCCAAATATTTTTCGAAACAATAGCTCTAATGCCTTCAATTTTGCCTTTTTTGATGCTGTTTTAACCGTTTTCAATTTCCTTCATATTATTCCTTTTGTGTATGCATGACTTTGCATGGTACATATAGTTTTAAGGTCTATTATTTCACTCACAATGTAATGATATATAACGCATATAATTTTGAATCTAATGTCACTTCATTAAACACGCTTTTTAAATCACAAAAATGGACTGCCAAATGGAGTAACATTTGGCGGCGCATCACCTTTGGTTTCAGATTGTGCTGAAATTCTACAGATCACCCTAAAATCAAGAATCTCGGAAAGTGTCTTGCCATTGGAGATCGGTAGGATGCCGAAAAAATACATTTTACTCATTTTTAATGTTCTCTTTGAACGTTTTCAATTTATATCGTATTATTAGTTTTGTGTACGCATGACTAAGCATGGTATATATAGTTTTAAGGCCTATTATTTCACTCGCAATGTAATTATGTATAACGCATATAATTTCAAATCTAATATAACTTCATTAAACATGCTTTTTAAATCATTAATATGTGCCGCCAAATGGAGTAGCATTTGGTGGCGCATAACCTTCGGTTTCAGATTGTGCTAAAATTCTCAAAATCACCCTAAAATAGCCGAACGAGCAAGAATCTCTGAACGTTCTTGCCATTCGAGGTCGTATAGATTCCAAAAAAGACATCTTTCCTACCAAATTTGCACCACGCACCAAACACCACCGACGGTCCGTGGTGCTTGGTGTTTTGTGTCTTTTGCCAAAATGTTAGATCGATCGTATCATTTGACTCGTAGCTCCGATTTAGTCACCCTTTGTTTTCAAATCGTGTATTTTTTCTAGATCTATCCGTTGGCAAACTTCCTTAAGCGTTTTGTCCCAAATATTTTTAGAAACGATAGCTCGAAAGCCTTCAATTTTGCCTTTTTGACGCTGTTTTGACCGTTTTCTATTTTTTTCTTATTATTCCTTTTGTGTATGCATGACTTTGCATGGTACACATAGTTTTAAGGCTTATTATTTCACTCACAATGTAACGATGTATAACGCATATAATTTTTAATCTAATGTCACTTCATTAAACACACTTTTTAAATCACAAAGATGCACCGCCAAATGGAATAACATTTGGCGGCGCATCACCATTGGTTTCAGATTGTGCTGAAATTCTCCAGATCACCCTAAAAAGACCCTAAAATCAAGAATCTCGGAAAGTGTCTTGCCATTCGAGGTCGGCAGGTTGCCGAAAAAAGACATTTTACTCATTTCTAATGTTATCTTTGAACATTTTCAATTTATATCGTATTATTAGTTTTGTGTACGCATGACTTAGTATGGTATATATAGTTTTAAGGCCTATTATCTCACTCGCAATATAATTATGTATAACGCATATAATTTCAAATCTAATATAACTTCATTAAACATTCTTTTTAAATCATTAATATGCGCCGCCAGATGGAGTAGCATTTGGCGGCGCATAACTTTCGGTTTCATATTGTGCTAAAATTCTCAAGATCGCCCTAAAACAGCCGAACGAGCAAGACTCTCTGAACGTGCTTGCCATTCGAGGTCGTATAGATTTCAAAAAAGACATCTTTCCTGCCAAATTTGCACCACGCACCAAACACCACCGATGGTCAGTGGTGCTTTGATTTTTATGTCTTTGGCCAAAATGTAAGATCGATCGTATTGTTTGACTCGTAGCTCCGATTTAGTCACCGTTTTTTTTTTCAAATCATGTATTTTTTCGAGATCTATCCGTTGGAAAACTACCGTAGGCGGTTTGTCCCAAATATTTTTTCGAAACGACCTTTGCTTTTTTTGACGCTGTTTTGACTGTTTTCAATTTCTTTCATATTATTCCTTTTGTGTATGCATGACTTTGCATGGTACATATAGTTTTAAGGTCTATTATTTCACTCACAATGTAAATATGCATAACGCATATAATTTTGAATCTAATGTCACTTCATTAAACACGCTTTTTAAATCACAAAGATGCGTCGCCAAATGGAGTAACATTTGGCGGCGCATCACCTTTGGTTTCAGATTGTGCTGAAATTCTCTAGATCACCCTAAAAAGACCCTAAATCAAGAATCTCGGAAAGTGTCTTGCCATTCGAGGTCGTCAGGATGCCGAAACAAGACATTTTACTCATTTTTAATGGTCTCTTTGAACATTTTCAATTTATATCGTATTATTAGTTTTGTGTACGCATGACTTAGCATAGTATATATAGTTTTAAGGCCTATTATTTCACTCGCAATGTAATTATGTATAACGCATATATTTTCGAATCTAATATCACTTTATTAAACATGGTTTTTAAATCATTAATATTCACCGCCAGATGGAGTAGCATTTGGCGGCGCATAACCTTCGATTTCAGATTGTGCTGAAATTCTCAAAATCACCCTAAAACGGCCAAAGGAGCATGACTTTCTGAACGTGCTTGCCATTCGAGGTCTTATAGATTCTAAAAAGGACATCTTTCCTGCCAAATTTGCACCACTCACCAAACACCGCCGACGGTCCGTGGTGCTTGTTGTTTTGTGTGTTTGGCCAAAATGTTAGATCTATCGTATCTTTTGACTCGTAGATCCGATTTAGTCACCGTTTTTTTTTTCAAATCGTGTATTTTTTTTCGAGATCTATCTGTTGGCAAACTGCCGTAGGTGGTTTATCCCAAATATTTTTTCGAAACGAGACCTCTAAAGCCTTTAATTTTGCTTTTTTGATGCTGTTTTGACCGTTTTCAATTAGTTTCATATTATTCCTTTTGTCTATGCATGACTTTGCATGGTATATATAGCTTTAAGGTCTATTATTTCACTCACAATGTAAATATGTATAACGCATATAATGATGAATCTAATGTCATTTCATTAAACGCGCTTTTTAAATCACAAAGATTCACCGCCAAATGGAGTAATATTTGGCGGCGCATCACCTTTGGTTTCAGATTGTGCTGAAATTCTCAAGATCACCCTAAAAAGACCCTAAAATCAAGAATCTCGGAAAGTGTCTTGCCATTTGAGGTCGTCAGGATGCCGAAAAAAGACATTTTACTCATTTTTAAAGTTATCTTTGAACGTTTTCAATTTATATCGTATTATTAATTTTGTGTATGCATGACTTAGCATGGTATATATAGTTTTAAGGCCTATTATTTCACTCGCATTGTAATTATGTATAATGCATATAATTTCGAATCTAATGTCACTTCATTAAACATGCTTTTTAAATCATTAATATGCGCCGCCAGATGGAGTAGCATTTGGAGGTGCATAACCTTCGTTTTCAGATTGTGCTGAAATTCTCAAGATCACCCTAAAACTGCCGAACGAGCAAGACTCTCTGAACGTGCTTTCCATTCGAGGTCGTACAGAATCCAAAAAAGACATCTTTTCTGCCAAATTGGTACCACACATCAAACACCACCGACAGTCCGTGGTGCTTGGTGTTTTATGTCTTTGGCCAAAATGTTAGATCTATCGTATCTTTTGACTCGTAGCTCCGATTTAGTCATCGTGTTTTGTCAAATCGTGTATTTTTTCGAGAACTATCCGTTGGCAAACTGTCGCAGGCGGTTTGTCCCAAATATTTTTTGAAACGAGACCTCTAAAGCCTTCAATTTTGCATTTTTTGACGCTGTTTTGACCGTTTTCAATTTCTTTCATATTATTCTTTTTATGTATGCATGACTTTGAATGGTACATATAGTTTTAAGGTCTATTATTTCACTCACAGTGTAATGATGTATAACGCATATAATTTTGAATCTAATGTCACTTCATTATACACGCTTTTTAAATCACAAAGATGCGCCGCCAAATGGAGTAACATTTGGCGGCGCATCACCTTTGGTTTCAGATTGTGCAGAAATTCTCCAGATCAACCTAAAAAGACCCTAAAATCAAAAATCTCGGAAAGTGACTTGCCATTCGAGGTCGTCAGGATGCCGAAAAAAGACATTTTACTCATTTTTAATGTTCTCTTTGAACGTTTTCAATTTATATTGTATTATTAGTTATGTGTACGCATGACTTAGCATGGTATATATAGTTTTAAGGCCTATTATTTCAGTCACAAAGTAATTATGTATAACGCATATAATTTCGAATCTAATATAACTTCATTAAACATGCTTTTTAAATCATTAATATGCGCCGCCAGATGGAGTAGCATTTGACGACGCATAATCTTCGGTTTCAGATTGCGCTGAAATTCTCAAGATCACCCTAAAACGGCCAAACGAGCAAGAGTCTCTGAACGTGCTTACCATTCGAGGTCGTATAGATTCCAAAAAAGACATATTTCCTTCCGAATTTGCACCACGCACCAAACACCACCGACGGTCCGTGGTGCTTGGTGTTTTGTGACTTTGGCCAAAATGTTAGATCTATCGTATCTTTTGACTCGTAGCTCCGATTTAGTCACCTTTTTTCAAATCGTGTATTTTTTCGAGATCTATCCGTTGGCAAACTGCCTTAGCCTGTTTGTCCCAAATATTTTTCGAAACGATAGCTCTAAAGCCTTCAATTTTGCCTTTTTGACGTTGTTTTGACCGTTTTTAATTTCTTTCATTTTATTCTTTTTGTGTATGCATGACTTTGCATGGTACATATAGGTTTAAGGTCTATTATTTCACTCACAATGTAATGATGTATAACGCATATAATTTTGAATCTAATGTCACTTCATTAAACACGCTTTTTAAATCACAAAGATGCACCGCCAAATGGAGTAACATTTGGCGGCGCATCACATTACTTTTCAGATTGTGCTGAAATTTTCCCGATCACCCTAAAAAGACCCTAAAATCAAGAATCTCGGAAAGTGTCTTGCCATTCGAGGTCAGCAGGATGCCGAAAAAAGACATTTTACTAATTTTTAATGTTCTCTTTGAACGTTTTCAATTTATATCGCATTATTAGTTTTGTGTACGCATGACTTAGCATGGTATATATAGTTTTAAGGCCTATTATTTCACTCGCAATGTTACTATGTATAACGCATATAATTTCGAATCTAATATAACTTCATTAAAAATGCTTTTTAAATCATTAATATGCGCCGCCAGATGGAGTAGCATTTGGTGGCGCATATCCTTCGATTTCAGATTGTACTGAAATTCTCAAGATCACCTTAAAACATCCGAACGAGCAAGACTCTCTGAACGTGCTTGCCATTCGAGGTCGTATAGATTCCAAAAAAGACATCTTTCCTGCCAAATTTGCACCACGCACCAAACACCACCGACGGTCCGTGGTGCTTGGTTCTTTGTTGTCACGACCTTACTTTTTTCGTTATCTTTTTAGTTAATTATTTAACGACCGTTAACTGTTAGTGTGCCACGTCATTTCTATGACCTATATTATTATTTTTGCAATAATATATATATATATATATATATATATATATATATATATATATATATATATATATATATTAATTATTATGTGTTATGTGAATATTTGTATTCATATTTTAGTTTATACGTTTCTACGTCTCGCGGATTTTCATCCGGCGAATCTTTTCGGTTTTAAAACCAACGGACGCGTTTTCTGGATTTTTAAATCCTAAATATTTTAAATATGATATTTTAAGATCATATTATTATATAGTGTATTTATATTTATTTTTCGTCGCGCGTTTGTTATCTTTCCGGATTTTTAATCGCGTAAGCGTGTTTTCGCGTTTCGGGCTTCGTTCGGGCATTCGGGCCATGAGGATATAATCATTTAACAAATTTGGGCCATGGGGCCCACCCCACAACCCACCCATCGGCCGAAATAGGGAGGGGGAATCTCCCTTGCTTTTCCATTTTTCTTATTTTTGTTTTATTTCACAAAACTTGAAGCCTAAACCTAAAAATACAATTTTGCTCTCTTTTTATCTCTTCCCCTTTGCTTGTGCCATTTCCAACCATCACCTACATCACCATCATCATCTAAAATTAAAGCTTGGATCAAGGAGTGATTAGTACCAACGCGTTCCTCTCGTTCTTCTCTACGCGATTACATAGATCGTTTCTCGATTAGGGTATAAACCCTAACCCTAGAATTTTCAATTTTTCATTTATTTACTGTATTTTGATGATTATTTAGTAGTATGATGTTTGTGGATTATTGTAATGATGTTTGTATGCATAGATGTACTCATAATTACATGTTTTCGGTTTGTTAAATTCTGGACAGCAGCTTTTTCGTGTATTCTGGGTTTGTGACTGAGATAAATGTTAAAATAAATTATGTAAATGAGTTCCTCTCATCAAGACATTAATTTTAGACTCCGGATTCATGTCGTTTCAATTCCCGGAGCCCTAGTTATGATCAAATTACTATTTTGTTAAAAAGAATTGTGGATTGACATGAACAAGGTTTAGTCTGACTTTGTGGCCATCCTTGGTGTCTTTAGGGTGTGTTAGTGTGTTAGGACTGATGGTGGGATGAACTTTCGTGTTCGGGTCACCTAAATCCGAGCCACGGTTCACCCGTTACGACTAAAACACGGTTTTGAGTAAATTGAAGGTCCAAGTGGTGTCATGGCTGATTACCATGACTTGTGGACTGTTCTTGGTGTGTTCTTGAGTGCACCTTTGTGTCGGGTGGTTTGAATAGGCGGAGATGCATATAAGGCTCGCCAGAAATCGACACCCGGGGCTCAAGATACAACCCGATGAACTTTTGAATTAAAACTTATGTTTAATTCTAAAACTTATGATAAAAATAATGAAACTCATTATTAATTAATTACTTATGATAAAAGAAGTAATTATTATTATTTAAGACTTATGATATAAATATTTATTATATATCATTTAAATTATTATTTATGATTTAATTAACATTTTAATTTAACTTATGATTAATAACACTTTTATTACTAATGAAAAATACTTATGATAAGTATTAAATTTATTTTATAAGAATATTATTATAAGACTTAATTATTATTTAATTATGATTTAATTATTAAATACTTATGATTTAATAATTATATTTAGAAACTTATGATATGATTAATAATTCATTATTAATTAATAATACTTATGATATGATTTAAAATTTATTATTAATTAATAATATTTATATTATGACTAATATTTAATTAATTAATTAAATACTTATGTTATATTAATTATATCATTTCAACTTATATTAACTTTAATAATTCATTTTATTTAATTAAACTTATGTTATGACATAATTATACACTTTTAACTTTAATAAATATTATAACTGATGTTATTATTATAACTTACACTTTTCAAATTAACGTTGACTATGTTTGACCAAGTTTGACTTTTGAGTTGACTTTAGGTTGACTTTGACTTTCAGTTGACTTTTGTTGACTTTCTAAATAAGGAAACTTTCCTAACTTAAAAACTTTCCAAAAATAGAAACTTTCCAAAAATAGAAACTTTCCTAAAATAGAAACTTTCCAAAAATGGAAACCTGCTAAAAATAGAAACTTTCTAAAAATAGAAAGTATGTTTCCGTACGCTGTTCCAGTCAAACCGATGCTTGCCGAGTATTGTTCTATGTCTGCTTGCAACATGTACAATAGCTATCATACTAAGACTTGACCTAAGTTAGTTATTTATATCGACCTGCTTTATTTATAGGTCGGCGTTGTGATCATTCCCGATCACTTTATTCTATTTGCTGTTCGCTTGTTTGTGTGGTTTCTTCAGTTGCTTTTAAGGTGAGTTATAGTCCCGTTTTTACATACTTTTCAAAGTATATTTTTGGGATGTGATTACATGCATTTTCATTTACGTTTAGACACAAGTAACAGTTAAATTTAATTATTCATTGTGAGTTGGACAAAAATATTCCCTAGTCTGGTAACTGTAATCATTGGTTTCTACTGGTGAACGCGAATCCTATGAATAGATCTATCGGGTTTGACAACCCCATTTCGAGCTAGTCGCGCTAGCAATTTATAATCAGAATGTTTAGTACTTCGTAATTTGTTGTAGATACACTGTCCAAGCGTATATTTTTATTGTGTTTGGCAAGGGTAAATAAAGGGTTAAGTGGTTACCAGGTGGCTCATTGATAATGGAATAATGTCTAATGTGTTCTAACATTTTTAAATCTTGTGGTCTAAAGTTTACTTATTTATTTAAACCTATAATTCACTCAACCTTTGTATTGACAATTTACTTGCATGTTTTCACAGGTACTTGAGTTTTGTGATGCTTCCGCTGTGTTTAGAAGAGTCGGCATGCATTTGGGCAGATTTTATGAAACATTTTATGAAACTTAAGCTTGCATTCTATTTTTGGATAATTTAAACTTGTGGGTTTGTTGGCAAGGTTTTGTGTCAACTTTTGGTTTATTACTATGGTTGGTTGTTTAAAACTACATATTTTGGTTTGTTTCCTTTTTGGGAAACTTTTGAGATAAAAGAATGCAACTTTGTTTATTTAATTCATTTAAGTCCGATCAAGCTGTGGGACCAACTGACAGATCCGTTAAGTGTTTTGACGGGGTCGTCACATGTGGTATCAGAGCATTGGTTGTAGGGAACTAGGCGGTCTTAATGTGGTCAACCCGTGGTTTTTAGGGTGCATTAGAGTCTAGTCTACAGCCCGACCTTTTTGCTATAGCATTAATATGCATTTCATTTCGTATAAGTTATATTATTAGCTTTTATATCTTTTTGGTATGTGGTTTGTGGTTTTGCTGTTTGCAGATGTCGACTTCGAGCGATAACTCCGTTGCTGCTCCTGCTCCACCGTCTCCTGCTAGATGTCGTGCTAATCAACCAGAGATCGATGATCCTGTTCATTACTATTTTTCAACCATTACTCATATGAACCGGGCTTATAATGAGGTGACACGTATTAACGCCCTTAGTGATTGTTTGCGCACTTTGCCACATAATGAAGTTATGGACGAGATCCGTGCCGACATGGGTAACTTTATCAATTTCAAGCATAGGGTTGAGGATGAGAACCGTAAGCGTGATCGAGAAGTTAAGGCTAAGTTCGAGGCTCTCGAGAGCACTGTTCGTGTGTTGAAGGAAGAGTTGGATGTTGTGAAAAGGAAGTTGCGTAAGTATGAGGATCCGGCCGAGACTCATGCTGGACCAGCTTATCACACCCACTCTAAGCGAATGTGATATGATTATTCATATTGATTATCTATTTTATCAGACTTAATGTCCTTTTTATACATACATTTTGGGTTATGTACGGCGTTTTATCGAGGATTTTATTAAGATTTTGTTATGGGATATTTTTTTCAGTATGTATGGATGGTTATTTTTATGACGTCTATTATCATTATCATGTTTTATTTCTGATGTTGTGGCTCTTGGCATGTTATATTATGCGTAATATATGTTCATGTATGTTAGGTGCTATGTATGTTGTATGATGTTATCATAAAATATGTATGCATGTGATGGTTATTTCTATAACAATCATAACTGTCATGTTATTACTCATAGTGTTAGTTGACTAATATCTTAATAGTTAGTCTTTTCGTGTTTTGATCTATTCCTTTATGACACTAGTATTATTCTTGGTACTAACGATGTGTTATTCTATTTTGAAGATCATGCCTCCAAGAGAGTCCACTGAAGCGCGTATGCAACGCCTGATCAATGAAGAAATTGCTGCTGCTATGGCAGCAAATGCTAATGTTAACTCCAATGTGAACAACAACGTGGGATGCTCTCACAAAACTTTTATGGCTGGTCAACCCCAAGAATTCAGTGGTACGGAAGGACCAATAGGGCTTACTCGTTCGTTCAAGAAAATCGAATCTATTTTCAGGGTCAGTCGGGTCCGTGAAGTGGACAAAGTTAGTTTTGCTAGTTGCACTCTCAAGGATAGTGCCTTGACATGGTGGAACAATCTGGTTAGTAGTTTGGGGAACGATGTAGCTTATGGTTTGGCCTGGAATGATTTTAAGGAAAGATTGATCACCCGCTATAGACCTCGGGGTGAGCTTAAGAAGCTAGAGGTTGAGCTCAAGAATTTGAAAATGCATGGCACCGAGTTAGATGCCTATGAACGAAGGTTTTTCGAGTTAACTTTGCTTTGTCCTAGGGTTTATGCGGATGAGGACCGCAAAATTGAGGCTTACATTGATGGTTTGTCCGAGAAGATTAAACACGGGGTTGAGTCTAGTGAACCCCATACTATTGAGGCGGCTATGTCTATAGCCCACAAACTTAATGACAAGGTGTTGAGAAGAAGCAAGACTACAGTTGTTGAAAGTAGTGAGGAGGTTGTCAAGAAGGCTGATAATGGGAAACGAAAGTGGGATAACAACCGCAATCAAAACCAGGGTCAGCAGAAGAAACAGGATACCTCAGGTGCTAATAACAGAAATCAGCGTGTGTGTCCTCGTTGCTATAAAGCTCATGATGGTTACTGCACAGTTACTTGTAAGAGGTGCTCCAAGCAAGGGCACATTGCTAAAGATTGTACAGTGCTTTTGCCGGGTTCTGCTACTCCCGCGGCTGGTGGTAATAATAATGTTGGTAATAGAGGTGGTAACAGTAATGGTAATGGGAAACCGAATAATGGAGGTAATCAAAGGGTTTGTTATGAGTGTGGGAAGCCGGGGCATTTCCGAGATGCTTGTCCCAACAAGAAGACTGCTGAAACTGCACGCGGCCGAGCGTTCAACATTAATGCTAAGGATGCGGAGGAAGATCTTAAGCTTGTTACTGGTACGTTCTCAGTCAACGATTTATCAGTTTATGTACTATTTGATTCAGGGGCTGATTTAAGTTTCGTGTCGAGTAAATTAAGTCCGAGAATCAAAACGCCGTTAACTCCCTTAGACAGTACTTATGTTGTTGAAGTAGCTAATGGTAAAGAACTTACTGCTAAGACTGTACATCGTAAATGTAACATTAATCTGGGTAGTAGGGATTTTGAGATAGATTTGATACCGATTGAACTTGGTAGTTTTGATATTGTTATTGGTATGGATTGGTTGTCCGCGAACCGTGCTGAGATCGTGTGTTATGATAAGGCTATTCGTATTACTGATGTGATTGGAGAGCCACTGATGGTCTTTGGAGATAAGAAATGCACACAGTTAAACCTTATTAGCTGTATGAAAGTTCGTAAACATCTCCGCAAGGGCTGTCAAGCTATTCTTGCTCATGTTGTTGATCCTAGTAAGGAAGTAAAGAATGTTGATGACGTTCACATTGTTAGGGATTTTCCCGAGGTGTTTCCCGGTGACTTACCTGGCCTTCCGCCGCAACGCGCGGTAGAATTTCAAATTGATCTTGTTCCCGGTGCTGCTCCTGTAGTACGTGCTCCTTATCGTCTTGCGCCTTCCGAACTTCTAGAATTGTCGAGTCAACTTCGTGAGTTGTTAGACAAAGGTTTCATTCGTCCTAGCTCGTCCCCTTGGGGAGCTCCCGTTCTGTTTGTTAAGAAGAAAGATGGTTCTTTTCTTTTATGCATTGATTATCGTGAACTGAATAAGCTCACTGTTAAAAATCGTTATCCTCTTCCGAGAATTGATGATCTGTTCGATCAACTTCAGGGTTCGTCTGTTTATTCAAAAATTGATCTTCGTTCTGGCTATCGTCAGTTGCGTGTTAAGGAATCTGATGTTTCAAAAACTGCTTTTCGCACCCGTTACGGTCACTTTGAATTTCTTGTTATGCCGTTCGGATTGACAAATGCACCTGCTGTGTTCATGGACCCCATGAACCGTGTGTGTAGACCCTATCCGGACAAGTTCGTTATTGTTTTCATCGACGACATCCTTATCTATTCTAAGAGTGATGAAGAGCACGAAGAACACTTGAGGTTAGTGCTTGATTTGTTAAAGAAAGAAGAGTTGTAAGCTAAGTTCTCTAAGTGTGCTTTTTGGTTAAGAGAAGTTCAGTTCCTTGGTCATATTGTTAATAAACAGGGAATACAAGTTGATCCTGCTAAAATTGAGGCGATTGAAAAGTGGGAAACCCCGAAAACTCCTACTCAGATTCGTCAGTTCTTAGGGTTGGCAGGTTACTATCGAAGGTTCATTCAGGATTTCTCTCGTATTGCGAAACCTCTGACTGCTTTAACGCATAAGGGGAAGAAGTATGAGTGGAAGGATGAACAAGAGGATGCTTTTCAGATTTTGAAGAAGAAGTTGACTACCGCTCCAATTTTGTCACTACCGGAGGGTAATGAGGACTTTGTTGTTTATTATGATGCATCGCGACAAGGCTATGGTTGTGTTTTGATGCAACGAAAGAAGGTTATTGCGTATGCATCACGACAGTTGAAGATTCACGAACAGAACTATACAACTCATGATTTAGAGTTGGGGGCTGTTGTTTTTGCGCTTAAAATTTGGAGACACTATCTTTATGGTGTTAAGAGTACTGTGTACACCGATCACAAGAGTCTTCAACATATCCTCGATTAGAAACAGTTGAACATGAGACAACGAAGATGGATTGAGACGTTGAATGATTATAATTGTGACCTTTTGTATCACCCGGGTAAGGCCAATGTTGTGGCTGATGCATTGAGTCGTAAAGAAAGGACTGAACCTCGCAGGGTTAGGGCCTTGAATATGACAGTTAGATCAAACCTCATTAGGCAGATTCTTGAGGCACAACAAGAAGCCTTAAAGGAGGAGAATTTTGTGAAGGAGAATGTAGAAAAGGTAGCTAAGAAGTTTGAAGTACGAGCTGATGGCACTAGGTATTTTGCGGGAAGACTTTGGGTTCCGAAATTTGGAGGTCTTCGACAACTTGTTTTGGATGAGGCTCATAAGTCTAGATACTCTATTCATCCTGGTTCGGGAAAGATGTATCAGGATCTTAAGGAGCTGTATTGGTGGCATAATTTGAAAGGTGATGTGGCTACATATGTGGCTAAGTGTTGGACCTGTGCTAAGGTCAAAGCTGAACATCAAAAACCGTCTGGACTTTTGGTGCAACCAGAAATTCCCGAGTGGAAGTGGGAAGGTATCACTATGGATTTTATTACTAAGTTACCAAGAGTTTCGGGTGGCTATGATGCGATTTGGGTGATTGTAGATCGACTCACTAAGTCGGCTCACTTTTTGCCGATTAGGGAAACAGATTCGATGGAGAAACTCACCCGTTTGTATTTGAAAGAGATTGTTTCTAGGCATGGTGTTCCCGTGTCCATTATTTCCGACCGAGACAGTCGATTTGTGTCGAGGTTTTGGCGATCTTTACAGGAAGCCTTGGGTACTAGGTTGGATATGAGCACCGCTTATCATCCTCAAACGGATGGTCAAAGTGAAAGGACCATTCAGACATTAGAAGATATGTTGCGAGCGTGCGTCATTGATTTTGGAAATGGGTGGGATAAATATTTGCCGCTAGCTGAGTTTTCTTATAACAACAGTTACCACGCAAGTATTAAAGCCGCACCGTTTGAAGCTTTGTATGGTAGGAAATGTAGGTCTCCTATTTGTTGGAATGAGGTTGGGATGCTCAACTTACAGGTCCAGAGATTATTCACGAGACTACTGAGAAGATTGTACAAATTAAAGAAAGGTTGAGAACTGTTAGAAGTCGGCAAAAGAGTTATGCCGATAAGGGAAGGAAAGATGTTGAATTTCAAGTTGGTGATCGTGTTATGTTAAAGGTTTTGCCTTGGAAGGGCGTAATCCGTTTTGGTAAAAGAGGGAAGTTAAGTCCTCGTTTCGTGGGACCTTTTGAGATCATTGAAAGAGTTGGACCGGTGGCTTATCGTTTGAAATTGCCACAAGAACTCAGTGCTGTTCACGATGTTTTCCATATTTCGAATTTAAAGAAGTGCTTGGCTGAATTTGATCAGACTATTCCTTTGGAGGAACTTCAAGTTGATAAGCAATTGCATTTTATTGAGGAGCCTGTTGAAATCATGGACCGAGAGGTTAAGACTCTTAAACAGAGCAGAATTCCTATTGTTCGGGTCAGATGAAACGCTAGACGCGGTCCCGAGTTCACTTGGGAGCGTGAAAACCAGATGAAGCAGAAGTACCCGCATTTGTTCTCAGATGCCGAGTCAACCCCTGCGCCTGCTTAAATTTCGGGACAAAATTTCCGTAACGGGAAGGTACTGTCACGACCCTACTTTTTCCGTTATCTTTTTCAGTTAATTATTTAACGACCGTTAACTGTTAGTGTGCCACGTCATTTCTATTACCTATATTATTATTTTTGCAATAATATATATATATATATATATATATATATATATATATATATATATATATATATATATATATATATATATATATATATATATATATATATATATATATATATTAATTATTATGTGTTATGTGAATATTTGTATTCATATTTTAGTTTATACGTTTCTACGTCTCGCGGATTTCCATCCTGCGAATCTTTTCGGTTTTAAAACCAACGGACGCGTTTTCTGGATTTTTAAATCCTAAATATTTTAAATATGATACTTTAAGATCATATTATTATATAGTGTATTTATATTTATTTTTTGTCGCGCGTTTGTTATCTTTCCGGATTTTTAATCGCGTAAGCGTGTTTTCGCGTTTCGGGCTTCGTTCGGGCATTCGGGCCATGAGGATATAATCATTTAACAAATTTGGGCCATGGGGCCCACCCCACAACCCACCCATCGGCCAAAATAGGGAGGGGGGATCTCCCTTGCTTTTCCATTTTTCTTATTTTTGTTTTATTTCACAAAACTTGAAGCCTAAACCTAAAAATACAATTTTGCTCTCTTTTTCTCTCTTCCCCTTTGCTTGTGCTGTCGCCAACCATCACCTACATCACCATCATCATCTAAAATTAAAGCTTGGATCAAGGAGTGATTAGTACCAACGCGTTCCTCTCGTTCTTTTCTACGCGATTACATAGATCGTTTCTCGATTAGGGTATAAACCCTAACCCTAGAATTTTCAATTTTTAATTTATTTACTGTATTTTGATGATTATTTAGTAGTATGATGTTTGTGGATTATTGTAATGATGTTTGTATGCATAGATGTACTCATAATTGCATGTTTTTGGTTTGTTAAATTCTGGACAGCATCTTTTTCGTGTATTCTGGGTTTCTGACTGAGATAAATGTTAAAATAAAGTATGTAAATGAGTTCCTCTCATCAATACATTAATTTTAGACTCCGGATTCATGTCGTTTCGATTCCCGGAGCCCTAGTTATGATCAAATTACTATTTTGTTAAAATTGAATTGTGGATTGACATGAACCAAGTTTGGTCCGACTTTGTGGCCATCCTTGGTGTCTTTAGGGTGTGTTAGTGTGTTAGGACTGATGGTGGGATGAACTTTCATGTTCGGGTCACCTAAATCCGAGTCACGGTTCACCCGTTACGACTAAAACACGGTTTCGAGTAAATTGAAGGTCCAAGTGGTGTCATGGCTGATTACCACGACTTGTGGACTGTTCTTGCTGTGTTCTTGAGTGCACCTTTGTGTCGGGTGGTTTGAATAGGCGGAGATGCATATAAGGCTCGCCAGAAATCGACACCCGGGGCTCAAGATACAACCCGATGAACTTTTGAATTAAAACTTATGTTTACTTCTAAAACTTATGATAAAAATAATGAAACTCATTATTAATTAATTACTTATGATAAAAGAAGTAATTATTATTATTTAAGACTTATGATATAAATATTTATTATATCATTTAAATTATTATTTATGATTTAATTAACATTTTAATTTAACTTATGATTAATAACACTTTTATTACTAATGGAAAATACTTATGATAAGTATTAAATTTATTTTATAAGAATATTATTATAAGACTTAATTATTATTTAATTATGATTTAATTATTAAATACTTATGATTTAATAATTATATTTAGAAACTTATGATATGATTAATAATTCATTATTAATTAATAATACTTATGATATGATTTAAAATTTATTATTAATTAATAATATTTATATTATGACTAATATTTAATTAATTAATTAAATACTTATGTTATATTAATTATATCATTTCAACTTATATTAACTTTAATAATTCATTTTATTTAATTAAACTTATGTTATGACATAATTATACACTTTTAACTTTAATAAACATTATAACTTATGTTATTATTATAACTTACACTTTTCAAATTAACGTTGACTATGTTTGACCAAGTTTGACTTTTGAGTTGACTTTAGGTTGACTTTGACTTTCAGTTGACTTTTGTTGCCTTTCTAAATAAGGAAACTTTCCTAACTTAAAAACTTTCCAAAAATAGAAACTTTCCAAAAATAGAAACTTTCTAAAAATGGAAACCTGCTAAAAATAGAAACTTTCTAAAAATAGAAAGTATGTGTCCGTACGCTGTTCCAGTCAAACCGATGCTTGCCGAGTATTGTTCTATGTCTACTTGCAACATGTACAATAGCTATCATACTAAGACTTGACCTAAGTTAGTTATTTATATCGACCTTCTTTATTTATAGGTCAGCGTTGTGATCATTCCTGATCACTTTATTCTATTTGCTGTTCGCTTGTTTGTGTGGTTTCTTCAGTTGCTTTTAAGGTGAGTTATAGTCCCGTTTTTACATACTTTTCAAAGTATATTTTTGGGATGTGATTACATGCATTTTCATTTACGTCTAGACACAAGTAACAGTTAAATTTAATTATTCATTGTGAGTTGGACAAAAATATTCCCTAGTCTGGTAACTGTAATCATTGGTTTCTACTGGTGAACGCGAATCATATGGATAGATCTATCGGGTTTGACAACCCCATTTCGAGCTAGTCGCGCTAGCAATTTATAATCGGAATGTTTAGTACTTCTTATTTTGTTGTAGATACACTGTCCAAGTGTATATTTTTATTGTGTTTGGCAAGGGTAAATAAAGGGTTAAGTGGTTACCAGGTGGCTCATTGATAATGGAATAATGTTTAATGTTTTCTAACATTTTTAAATCTTGTGGTCTAAAGTTTACTTATTTATTTAAACCTATAATTCACTCAATGTTTGTGTTGACAGTTTACTTGCATGTTTTCACAGGTACTTGAGTTTTTGATGCTTCCGCTGTGTTTAGAAGAGTCTGCATGCATTTGGACAGATTTTATGAAACATTTTATGAAACTTAAGCTTGCATTCTATTTTTGGATAATTTAAACTTGTGGGTTTGTTGGCAAGGTTTTGTGTCAACTTTTGGTTTATTACTATGGTTGGTTGTTTAAAACTACATATTTTGGTTTGTTTCCTTTTTGGGAAACTTTTGAGATAAAAGAATGCAACTTTGTTTATTTAATTTATTTAAGTCCGATCAAGCTGTGGGACCAACTGACGGATCCGTTAAGTGTTTTGACGGGGTCGTCACATTTGTGTCTTTGGCCAAAATGTTAGATCGATCGTATTGTTTGACTCGTAGCTCCGATTTAGTCACCGCTTTTTTTCAAATCGTGTATTTTTTCGAGATCTATCCGTTGGCAAACTGCTGTAGGCGGTTTGTCCCAAATATTTTGTCGAAACGAGACCTCTAAAGCCTTCAATTTTGCTTTTTTGACGTTGTTTTGCCCGTTTTCAATTTCTTTCATATTATTCCTTTTGTGTATGCATGACTTTGCATGGTACATATAGTTTTAAGGTCTATTATTTCACTCACAATATAAATATGTATAACGAATATAATTTTGAATCTAAGGTCACTTCATTAAACATGTTTTTTAAATCACAAAGATGCGCCGCCAAATGGAGTAACATTTGGCGGCGCATCACCTTTGGTTTCAGATTGTGCTGAAATTCTCCAGATCATCCTAAAAAGACCCTAAAATCAAGAATCTCAGAAATTGTCTTGCCATTCGAGGTCGTCAGGATGCCGAAAAAGACATTTTACTCATTTTTAATGTTCTCTTTGAACGTTTTCAATTTATATCGTATTATTAGTTTTGTGTACGCATGACTTAGCATGGTATATATAGTTTTAAGGCCTATTATTTCACTCGCAATGTAATTATGTGCAACGCATATATTTTCGAATCTAATATCACTTTATTAAACATGCCTTTTAAGTCATTAATATGCACCGCCAGATGGAGTAGCATTTGACGGCGCATAACCTTCGGTTTCAGATTGTGCTGAAATTCTCAAGATCGCCCTAAAACGGCTAAGGAGCATGACTCTCTGAACGTGCTTACCATTCGAGGTAGTATAGAATCCAAAAAAGACATATTTCCTGCCAAATTTTCACCACGCACCAAACACCACCGACGGTCCGTGGTGCTTGGTGTTTTGTGCCTTTGGCCAAAATGTTAGATCTATCGTATCTTTTGACTCATAGCTCCGATTTAGTCACCGTTTTTTTTAAATCATGTATTTTTTCAAGAACTATCTGTTGGCAAACTATAGTAGGCGGTTTGTCCCAAATATTTTTTGAAACGAGACCTCTAAAGCCTTCAATTTTGATTTTTTTGACGATGTTTTGACCGTTTTCAATTTCTTTCATATTATTCCTTTTGTGTATGCATGACTTTGCATGGTACATATAGTTTTAAGGTCTATTATTTCACTCACAATGTAATGATGTATAACGCATATAATTTTGAATCTAATGTCACTTCATTAAACACGATTTATAAATCATAAAGATGCGCCGCCAAATGAAGTAACATTTGGCGGCGCATCACCTTTGGTTTCAGATTGTGCTGAAATTCTCTAGATCACCCTAAAAAGACCCTAAAATCAAAAATCTCGGAATGCCTAAAAAGACATTTTACTCATTTTTAATGTTCTCTTTGAACGTTTTCAATTTATATCATATTATTAGTTTTGTGTACGCATGACTTTGCATGGTATATATAGTTTTAAGGCCTATTATTTCACTCGCAATGTAATTATGTATAACGCATATAAATTAGAATCTAATATAACTTCATTAAATATGCTTTTTAAATCATTAATATGCACCGCCAGATGGAGTTGCATATGGCGGCGCATAACCTTCGGTTTCAGATTGTGCTGAAATTCTCAAGATCACCCTAAAACGGCCAAACGAGCAAGACTCTCTGAACGTGCATGCCATTCGAGGTCGTATAGAATCCAAAAAAGACATATTTCCTGCCAAATTTGTACCATGCCCCAAACACCACCGACGGTCCGTGGTGCTTGGTATTTTGTGACTTTGGCCAAAAAGTTAGATCTAACGTATCTTTTGACTCGTTGCTCTGATTTAGTCACCGTTTTTTTCAAATCGTGTATTTTTTGGAGAACTATCCGTTGGCAAACTGCCTTAGGCAGTTTGTCCCAAATATTTTTCGAAACAAGACCTCTAAAGCCTTCAATTTTGCCTTTTTTGACGTTGTTTTGACCGTTTTCAATTTCTTTCATATTATAGCTTTTGTGTATGCATGACTTTGCATGGTACATATAGTTTAAGGTCTATTATTTCACTAACAATGTAATGATGTATAACACATATAATTTTTAATCTAATGTCACTTCATTAAACACGTTTTTTAAATCACAAAGATGCACCGCCAAATGGAGTAACATTTGGTGGCCTATCACCTTTGGTTTCAGATTGTGCTGAAATTCCCCAGATCACCCTAAAAAGACCCTAAAATCAAGAATCTCGGAAAGTGTCTTGCCATTCGAGGTCGTCAGGATGCCGAAATAAGATATTTTACTCATTTTTAATGTTCTCTTTGAACGTTTTCAATTTATATCGTATTATTAGTTTTGTGTAAGCATGACTTAGCATGGTATATATAGTTTTAAGGCCTATTATTTCACTCGCAATGTAATTATGTATAATTAATATAAATTCGAATCTAATGTCACTTAATTAAACATGTTTTTTATATCATTAATATGCGCCGCCAGATGGAGTAGCATTTGGCGGCGCATAACCTTCGATTTCAGATTGTGCTGAAATTCTCAAGATCACCCTAAAACGGCCGAACGAGCAAGTCTCTCTGAACGTGCTTGCCATTCGAGGTCATATAGATTCCAAAAAAGACATCTTTCCTGCCAAATTTGCACCACGCACCAAACACCACCGTCGGTCCGTGGTGCTTGGTGTTTTGTGTCTTTGGCCAAAATGTTAGATCTATCGTATCTTTTGACTCGTAGCTTCGATTTAGTCACCGTTTTTTCAAATCGTATATTTTTTTCGAGATCTATCCGTTGGCAAACTGCCGTAGGCGGTTTGTCCCAAATATTTTTTCCGGTTTGTCCCAAATATTTTTTCGAAACGAGACCTCTAAAGCCTTCAATTTTGCCTTTTTGACGCTTTTTTGACCGTTTTCAATATCTTTCATATTATTTCTTTTGTGTATGCATGACTTTGCATGGTACATAGAGTTGTAAGGTCTATTATTTCACTCACAATGTAATGATGTATAACGCATATAATTTTGAATCTAATGTCATTCATTAAACACACTTTTTAAATCACAAAGATGCGCCGCCAAATGGAGTAACATTTGGCGGCGCATCACCTTTGGTTTCAGATTGTGCTGAAATTCTCCAGATCACCCTAAAAAGACCCTAACATCAAGAATCTCGGAAAGTGTCTTGCCATTCGAGGTCGGCAGGATGCCGAAAAAAGACATTTTACTCATTTTTAATGTTCTCTTTGAACGTTTTCAATTTATATCGTATTATTAGTTTTGTGTACGCATGACTTAGCATGGTATATATAGTTTTAAGGCCTATTATTTCACTCGCAATGTAATTATGTATAACGCATATAATTTCGAATCTAATATAACTTCATTAAACATTCTTTTTAAATCATTAATATGCGCCGCCAGATGGAGTAGCATTTGGTGGCGCATAGCCTTCGATTTCAGATTGTGCTGAAATTCTCAAGATCACCCTAAAACGGCCGAACGAGCATGACTCTCTGAACGTGCTAGCCATTCGAGGTCGTATAGAATCTAAAAAAGACATCTTTCCTGCCAAATTTTCACCACACACCAAACACCACCGACGGTCCGTGGTGCTTGGCGTTTTGTGTCTTTGGCAAAAATGTTAGATCTATCGTATCGTTTGACTCGTAGCTCCGTTTTAGTCATCGTTTGTTTTCAAATTGTGTATTTTTTCGAGAACTATCTGTTGGCAAATCGCCGTAGGTGGTTTGTCCCAAATATTTTTTGAAACGAGACCTCTAAAGCCTTCAATTTTGCATTTTTTGACGCTATTTTGACCGTTTACAATTTTTTTCATATTATTCCTTTTGTGTATGCATGACTTTGCATGGTACATAGAGTTTTAAGGTCTATTATATCACTCACAATGTAATGATGGATAACACATATAATTTTGAATCTAATGTCACTTCATTAAACACGCTTTTTAAATAACAAAGTCGTGCCGCCAAATGGATTAACATTTGGCGGCGCATCACCTTTGGTTTAGGATTGTGCTGAAATTCTCCAGATCACCCTAAAAAGACACTAAAATCAAAAAATCTCCTAAAGTGTCTTGCCATTTGAGGTCATCAGGATGTCGAAAAAAGACATTTTACTCATTTTTAATATTCTCTTTAAACGTTTTCAATTTATATCGTATTATTAGTTTTGTGTACGCATGACTTAGCATGGTACATATGGTTTTAAGGCCTATTATTTCACTCTCAATGTAATTATGTATAACGCATATAATTTCGAATATAATATAACTTCATTAAACATGCTTTTTAAATCATTAATATGCGCCGCCAGATGGAGTAGCATTTGGAGGCGCATAACTTTCGGTTTCAGATTGTGCTGAAATTCTCAATATCACCCTAAAACAGCCTAACGAGCACGACTCTATGAAGGTGCTTGCCATTCGAGGTCATATAGATTCCAAAAAGACATCTTTCCTGCCAAATTTGCACCACGTACCAAACACCACCGACGATCCGTGGTGCTTGGTGTTTTGTGTCTGGCCAATATGTTAGATCTATCGTATCTTTTGACTCGTAGCTCCGATTTAGTCACCGTTTTTTTTTCAAATCGTGTATTTTTTAGAGATTTATCCATTGGCAAACTGCCTTTGGCGGTTTGTCCCAAATATTTTTCGAAACGAGACCTCTAAAGCTTTCAATTTTTCCTTTTCTGACGCTGTTTTGACCGTTTTCAATTTCTTTCATATTATTCCTTTTGTGCATGCATGACTTTGCATGGTACATATAGTTTTAAGGTCTATTATTTCACTCACAATGTAATGATGTATAACGCATATAATTTTGAATCTAATGTCATTCATTAAACACACTTTTTAAATCACAAAGATACGCCACCAAATGGAGTAACATTTGGCGGCGCATCACCTTTGGTTTCAGATTGTGGTGAAATTTTCCAGATCACCCTAAAAAGACCCTAAAATCAAGAATCTCGAAAAGTGTCTTGCCATTCGAGGTCGGCAGGATGCCTAAAAAGACATTTTACTCATTTTTAATGTTCTCTTTGAACGTTTTCAATTTATATCGTATTATTAGTTTTGGGTACGCATGACTTAGCATGGTATATATAGTTTTAAAGCCTATTATTTCACTCGCAATGTAAATATGTATAACGCGTATAATTTCGAATCTAATGTCACTTAATTAAACATGCTTTTTAAATTATTAATATGCGCCGCCAGATGGAGTAGCATTTGGCGGCGCATAACTTTCGGTTTCAGATTGTGCTGAAATTCTCAAGATCACCCTAAAACGGCCGAACGAGCAAGACTCTCTGAACGTAATTGACATTCGAGGTCATATAGATTCCAAAAAAAGACAACTTTCCTGCCAAATTTTCACCACGCACCAAACACCACCGACGGTCCGTGGTGCTTGGTGTTTTGTATCTTTGGCCAAAATGTTAGATCTATCATATCGTTTGATTCGTAGCTCTGATTTAGTCATCATTTTTTTTAAATCGTGTATTTTTAGAGATCTATCCGTTGGAAAACCGCCGTAGGAGGTTTGTCCCAAATATTTTTTTGAAACGAGACATCTAAAGCCTTTAATTTTGCCTTTTTGACATTGTTTTGACCGTTTTCAATTTCTTTCATGTTATTCCTTTTGTGTATGCATGACTTTGCATGGTACATATAGTTTTAAGGTCTATTATTTCACTCACAATGTAATGATGTATAACGCATATAATTTTGAATCTAATGTCATTCATTAAACACACTTTTTAAATCACAAAGATGCGCCGCCAAATGGAGTAACATTTGGCGGCGCATCACCTTTGGTTTCAGATTGTGCTGAAATTCTCCAGATCACCCTAAAAAGACCCTAAAATCAAGAATCTCGGACAGTGTCTTGCCATTCGAGGTCGACAGGATGCCGAAAAAAGACATTTTACTCATTTTTAATGTTCTCTTTGAACGTTTTCAATTTATATCGTATTATTAGTTTTGTATACGCATGACTTAGCATGGTATATATAGTTTTAAGGCCTATTATTTCATTCGCAATGTAATTATGTATAACGCATATAATTTCGAATCTAATATAACTTCATTAAACATTCTTTTTAAATCATTTATATGCGCCGCCAGATGGAGTAGCATTTGGCGGCGCATAACCTTCGATTTCAGATTGTGCTGAAATTCTCAAGATCACCCTAAAACGGCCGAATGAGTAAGACTCTCTGAACTTGCTAGCCATTTGAGGTCGTATAGAATCTAAAAAAGACATCTTTCCTGTCAAATTTGCACCACGCACCAAACACCACCGACGGTCCGTGGTGCTTGGTGTTTTGTGTCTTTGGCCAAAATGTTAGATCTATCGTATCGTTTGACTCGTAGCTCTGTTTTAGTCACTGCTTTTTTTCAAATCGTGTATTTTTTCGAGAACTATCTGTTGGCAAACTGCCGTAGGTGGTTTGTCCCAAATATTTTTTGAAACGAGACCTCTAAAGCCTTCAATTTTGCATTTTTTGACGGTGTTTTGACCGTTTACAATTTCTTTCAAATTATTCCTTTTGTGTATGCATGACTTTGCATGGTACATATAGTTTTAAGGTCTATTATATCACTCACAATGTAATGATGGATTACACATATAATTTTGAATCTAATGTCACTTCATTAAACACTCTTTTTAAATCACAAAGATGCGCCGCCAAATGGAGTAACATTTGGCGGCGCATCACCTTTGATTTAAGATTGTGCTGAAATTCTCCAGATCACCCTAAAAAGACACTAAAATCAAAAAATCTTGAAAAGTGTCTTGCCATTTGAGGTCATCAGGATGTCGAAAAAAGACATTTTACTCATTTTTAATGTTCTTTTTGAACGTTTTCAATTTATATCGTATTATTAGTTTTGTGTAGGCATGACTTAGCATGGTACATATAGTTTTAAGTCCTATTATTTCACTTTCAATGTAATTATGTATAACGCATATAATTTTGAATCTAATATAACTTAATTAAACATGCTTTTTAAATCATTAATATGCGCCGCTAGATGGAGTAGCATTTGGCGGCGCATAACATTCGGTTTCAGATTGTGCTGAAATTCTTAAGATCGGCCTAAAAGAGCCTAACGAGCAAGACTCTATGAACGTGCTTGCCATTCGAGGTCGTATATATTCCAAAAAGACATCTTTCCTGCCAAATTTGCACCATGCACCAAACACCACCGACGGTCTGTGGTGCTTGGTGTTTTGTGTCTAGCCAATATGTTAGATCTATCATATCTTTTGACTCGTAGCTCCGATTTAGTCACCTTTTTTTTCAAATCGTGTATTTTTAGAGATTTATCCATTGGCAAACTGCCTTTGGCGGTTTGTCCCAAATATTTTTCGAAACGAGACTTCTAAAGCTTTCAATTTTTCCTTTTCTGACGCTGTTTTGACCGTTTTCAATTTCTTTCATATTATTCCTTTTGTGTATGTATGACTTTGCATGGTACAAATAGTTTTAAGGTCTATTATTTCACTCACAATGTAATTATGTATAACACATATAATTTTGAATCTAATGTCATTTCATTAAACACGCTTTTTAAATCACAAAGATGTGCCGCCAAACGGAGTAACATTTTGCGGCGCATCACCTTTGATTTCAGATTGTACTGAAATTCTCTAGATCACCCTAAAAAGACCCTAAAATCAAGAATCTCGAAAGTGCCTTGCCATTCGAGGTCGTCAGGATGCCTAAAAAGACATTTTAGTCATTTTTAATATTCTCTTTGAACGTTTTCAATTTATATCGTATTATTAGTTTTGTGTACGAATGACTTAGCATGGTATATATAGTTTTAAAGCCTATTATTTCACTCGCAATGTAATTATGTATAACGCGTATATTTTCGAATCTAATGTCACTTCATTAAACATGATTTTTAAATCATTAATATGCGCCGCCGGATGGAGTAGCATTTGGCGGCTCATAACCTTCGGTTTCAGATTGTGCTAAAATTCTCAAGATCACCCTAAAACGGCCGAACGAGCAAGACTCTCTGAAATTGCTTGCCATTCGAGGTCGTATAGATTCCAAAAAAGACATCTTTCCTACCAAATTTGCAACACACACCAAACACCACCGACAGTCCGTGGTGCTTGGTGTTTTGTGTCTTTGGCTAAAATGTTAGATCTATCGTATCTTTTGACTCGTAGCTCCGATTTAGTCACCATTTATTTCAAATCGTGTAATTTTCGAGATCTATCCGTTGGAAAACTGCCGTAGGCGGTTTGTCCCAAATATTTTTCAAAACGAGACCACTAAAGCCTTCAATTTTGCCTTTTTTGACGCTGTTCGTATCGAAAGGTACTTACTTAATCATTTGTACGTTTATAACTCGTTAGCTTATGCGTAAATGTATGAATATATGTGTGTGTGTATATATATATATATATATATATATATATATATATATATACATATATGTATACTTGATAATGTGTGCATGTATAAGTTTAAACATGGGTTTGGTTAGCGTTAAGTCTTGTGAGACTATTGTTGAAGGCTAGGTGAATATAGGAAGCGGGTTTGGAATGTACAAATTAAATAAAATCGAAAATTGTTTAAGTTGGTCGAGCTGTTCAGATACAGCCCTAGGCCTTGCCGCGACAATTGGGTCCGCGCCGCGGTATATCAAGCAAATCTGGATCAGAAGTTGGGTTAAAAGGGGTCGTTTTTCCTTCGATAAGTCGAACCGCGACAAATTGGCCACGCCTGTAACGACCCGACCAAAACCGTTATTGATGGCGTCGTTAACTTAGGTCCCGTTGCGTGGTCGTAGTCCCTATATGAGACTCGTTTGACCAAAATTATGTCGCGTTCATTTGAAAGGTACAAAGTTTAGTTTAACAAACGGATCGACAAGTTTAAGTTTACAAAGTTATAAAGTATGAATGAAATAACTTGCGACATAATTAGTTTGAAACCACAGTTGCTATAAATAGCGTAAGTAAGTAGACAAAAGTTTGAATCCAAAAGTGCTATCCCTAGCGTATGCATGCATGGTTGACTCCAATCAAGTAATCAAAGAGTGCGGAAGCATGTATCAAATAGCCATGTATAAACCTGAGAAAACATAGAAGAATCTGTCAACGAAAACGTTGGTGAAATCATAGGTTTAGTAAGTATTAAACGTTGTTTTTGAACCACAAGATTTTGTATTTCCATAACGTAGATTATCCAAATCATTTGCATTCCAAAAGTGTTGTTATACGCGAGCACTCAATTATCAAAACTTAACCAACGTTACCCCATCACACAGTGCTAGAACCCGCACTAAAACACAAAAATATATTTCATCCGCATAACGGTAGCGAACCGTCCGAATGAGGGTTTGTTAAACCCGTATGGCCACACAATATAAGTTCTCGCTTACACCCTGCAAGTGTAACTAATGATAATCGAATTGAGGCATTTTTGTTCTAACTCGCACGTGGAATGTTTGTTTTTCACACTTGTGTTCAAAACATAAAAGTAAGTAGTACGAGATGTAACAAAGTATATGTTTTCTCAGCCCACGATTTAAAAGTATAAAAGTTGTTGAAAAGGTGGGACTATGATCTCACCTCGAGTGCATGAGTATAAAGGTACTTCAACAAGTAAACGTGTGCATGAAAGTTACTTATCCTTGACCTAAACAAGTAAGTTATATCAATTAACCGGTTACGACACAAGGTCGGGTGAAATGTGTTCAATTAGTCCTATGGCTCGTTACGACTCGATTAAGTATAGCATGTGAATCACGTTGTCAAGTTTCACACAAGAAACAAGTATAAAAGCATGTTAGAATGATTGTATAAAAGTTTGGTTAAGTTTGACTAAAAGTCAAACTTGGTCAAAGTCAACGAAAAAGTCAACATGTTCGGGTCGGGCCCCGGACTATTTTTCTATGCTAATTATTCATATACAAGTATATTAAAACAAGTTTCATGTGAATCGGAGGTCGATAGCTAGTCAAACATTTCGCGTGAAATGCGCCAAACAAAGCAGAATCTGGCCAGGCCAATCCGCGCGCCGCGCGGGGATGGGGCGCGCCGCGCCACCATCTGGGCAGACACTTTTCTGTTTTTCAAAGTATGCACGAGCTAAAACCAAATAACCACATCTTATGATCCGCAAACAATTAGAACATGTATCTTATATCATCGGAAAGGTAATTTGACGAGGAAAACACCTAGACACATTTCATCAAGCAATTCAACACTTACAACAATCCAAAACCGCATTAAACGTTCATAATCAAAGTTTCTAGTTTGTAAAACGCATTTCATGATTCGGGCAACCAATTTACATGTATGATATGCCGTTTTGAAGGTAATGAAACATACATTACAACTAAACACTCACAAATAACATTTCATGACATTCAAAGCATCAAAAGCTCGTTTTAAGTCTATCAAACCCTAACCAAAATCCACAAAAATCAATATTCATGTTTTTGAAGTTTTCTTAATCAACCTACGCATCAAAACGAAGCTAGTGATACTAGTAACACAATTAAAACATGAACTTTAACAATTTAACAACATTAACTCATCCAAAATGCAAGATTAAGCAAACCCATTTCAAATGTTCAAACTAGTTACTCAAAATAACAAATCGAGCAAACAAAACATATATTCATGTTATACACGAGCCATAGACACTAACTAACACCATTTCAAGTATATAAAACGAATTTAGAGAAATTTAGTGTTTTAAAAATGTTACCCAAACGAGATGAAATTGGTACCAAAATGTAGAGGATGAAGAGAGGATCACGAATATGTAATCGGATTTGTTGTGAGCTTTCTAGTTCCAAATTAGATGATGAATTTGTGTTTGAAGGTTTGAGAGAATAAAAATGGAAGTAGGAAAGAAAGAGTTGGTGAATGAATGGGATAAGTGGTGGTGGTGGTGACTAGTTACAAAGTTTTGGCCAAGTGCCAAAATTAGTCCCTCAAGTTTGTAGTCGGGTGCGGGAATTAACCAAACGAATATTTTTAAAACGCAAGTTAACGAGAGATGTTGTAATCGAGTAACGGGATTATCAAGAACATTAGTTAACGAAGTGTACGAGTATAGGTGACGAAAGATGTTATTTAAAAAAAAAAGACGGTAATAAAATAAATTTAACGGAAAAACGCGGGATGTTACATTATCCACACCTCAAAAGAAATTTCGTCCCGAAATTTAGTTGGAAGTAGTAGTTGTTGAATCTTACTCGAGATCTTGCGTTGTAAATTCTACGAATAAGTGAAGGTACGTCCTTGAGCATTTCAACGAACTTGAAGGTCGGGGTCGTATGTTGTTTGAAGGTTTTTGTTTCACGATTCATGGTTTCAACCGGTTCTCCTAGGAAGTGAAGTTTATCGTCGATAGTAAGCTCATCAAAGAAGATAACAAGTTCTTGTTTCGCAAAACACGTCTTTAAGTTGATTCATCGAATGTAGGATAAACGGAGACTCGAAATGAGTCGGAAAATCTAAACGGCTAGCAACGGGTCCAAAACGCCCCAAGATTTCAAAAAGGATCGAAATATAGCGGATTTAGCTTCCTACGTTTCCCGAAACGGATTGCACCTTTCCAAGGTGCGACTCTTAACGTGACGCGGTTTCCCACGTGGAATTTGAAACGTTTACGTCTAACATCGGCGTAGCTCTTGGTGATTACGAGTCGCGTAGGGTTTTACCTGAATATGAATAAATTTTTTTTTTTTTTTTTTTTTTTCGGTTGCTCATGAATAAACTCGGCCCCGGTGAATTGATCATCGTTTATTTGGTTCGTCAAAGGAGAATGACGTTTCCGGTCACATGTGGTTTCAAAAGGTGTGACGTTAAAACTCGAATGAAGATCATTGTAGTACGAGGATTAAGTTAAAGGAAAATACTTTCCTCAAGTAAATTTGAAGTTAGTAATACAAATTCGTATTACGGTTTCCAAGGTTTGAATCATATGTTTGCTTGGTCCGTCGGTTTGTGGATGATACGCGGTACCCATGTCTAAACGCGGTCCCGAGGCTTTTTGTAAGGTACTCCAAAATCTAGAAGTGAAACGAGGATCTCGATCCGAAACGGGGTACATTTCCCTAAGGCATATAGAACAAGTTTGCTAGGAATTGAAAACGTTAGCTAGGACAAGTTTCTCAAGAAAATTCGCGTCGCGGAAGATTTATCGGTTTCCAAAAACGTTTGTCGGGGCAAGTTCTTATCGGGTTTTGAAAACGATTGTTAGGACTATCCACCCTCGCGGCGAATACTTGTATGACGTGAAGAGTCGCTCTCCTTTGAGAATTTAGAATAAGGACCTCCTGAACCGGAAGTACGAGGGTGATGCAAGAGAAGTTTCCGCCCCGATGTGAGCATAACGAGTAAATTGTAGTTAGTCAATAAGACTGCGCGAGGACGAGCTAGTATATGTGATGACCCGGAAATTTCCGATCAAATTTAAACTTTAATCTTTATATATATCCGACACGATAAGCAAAATCTGTAATGTTGAGTCTCGAAAGTTTTGAAACTATATTTCTGTAATCAAATATCCTTTGACCATGCCAAATGATTCACGAACAATTATGTGTAAATAAATATATATGCATATACATGTGTACTCAATAAATTGAGATATATTACTAAAACATTAAACGGAATAGTTAATATGGTTATAAGCTATAAAGGTATTGAATGAATAATATGTTACACAAACATATTTGTTCGATGTAAGTTTATCGATGAGATTAAAAGATAATATCAAATGATTGAATTATCAGATACATTGAACTATGATTATGAGTCTCTGTTATGAGGTCCACTTTGAATTAGGAAACCCTTACTTTTTTAACGATATTCGGAATAAATGGTAAAGTGATTTACAAGTAAGAACAAAGTATCACTTATTGGGAATTAGACAAAAGTTAGTGGAGAATCGAATTTCATAATACTCGATTTATCATATAGAAGGAATAATTGGGATAAGATTCGTTGACTAGATAAACCCATTTGATATGTTATATTAAGATATATTATTTAGAAAGTTAAGAAAATTAAACTAAACATTTACGCATAAAAGAATGAAATCAAAAATTAAGTTTTAAAGCACAAACGTCATAGGATTTTCGATTATGTAAATGAACTTAAATTATATAATTAGTTTTGAAAGGATAACTAGTATGTTATTAGATAAATATTTCAAAAATATGTATAAGATTATAAATTTTAATTTAAATTAGTCATAAAACATTTTGATTTTAAACTAATATTAATAAATAGGCTGTGATAAATAACAAGATTATGAATTATAAAAGGAAATGATCAAAACACTCAAAAGATTAAGTTACACTTTGAGTGGGTTAGTTTTTAATTAATTTAAGTCTAGTTATTAATAAAGGTACGTGTCACAAAATGTTTAATTTAAAATAAAATATTTTGACAAACAACGAGACTTTAATTTATAGAAGGAAATGACCACAACGCTCAATTTTATAAGTTATATTTTTATAAAGGTAATTTATTGTTGAGTAAGTCTAATTTTTGTAAAAGGTACACGTCACGTAACGTAAAAGGCTAGTTTTCTAAACGTACGAAAGTGCGCCCGAAAAACCGAAAGTGGTACATGAGTCGTGAGACCACGACCGTGTCATTTTTGTAAAAATTATATTTTTACCATGAGTGTAAATATAATATAATATTTAATTAATTCTAAAGATTAAATATTAAATAATATATATATAATTATAATATGAATGTGTCGATTGTAAAATGGATCCATGAGGGGTAGGTGAGATTCAATGCTTATAAATTGAGAGAAATTGGTTTTAATGATTCATTTTTTCTCCTCTGCACTACGCATAAATATATATATATATATATTATTATTATTATTATTATTAATATAAAGATTATTAATAATAAACTTATTAGTATTAGTATTATTTAGTAGTATTATTATTAGTAGTATTACATAAAATACTACGACGATGTCATGAACGAGTAATTTCAAAACTGGGTTCGAGTAGGATAGGGCTAAGGAAATTATGGGTTATAGCTATGGAGGTGATGGGTATGGTTCATGGATATGCTCATGAGGTCAATTTAGTGTTTATCATCTCCGTTGCGTCTACGTACCTTCCTGCAATATTGAATCTCAATATTGATATGTGAGTACTCATAATTTAATTTTTACATACTAATAGTGTATCCCTGACTAGTGCTCGAGAAATTAGGATTATGCATATTTGTACATTTGATATTGCCCTTAGATAGGTTATGTTGAATCTTAAAGGTTGTTATACTAGGGATGAAATAAGATATAAGATATGCATGTCATTGGAAAGCTAGCGAAAAATTAAGAACTTTTCATTTAGATATCGAATGGATTCGATGAACGGTTAGAAAGTTATGAATTAAACAATTAATTTCGTAATTAAAATTGCTGATAATAATTAGTGAATTAATTTTCTGGGTAATAAAAAGTGGTTATTTGGATTCTACTCGTCGAGTAGATGAATTTTCATATAAAGCACGTCTCGTTTCGTTGAACGGTTGTCAAGTTATGGATAAAAGAAGTTTTGTAAATTTTGATGAAACGTCGATACGGAAACTGAAATTCTCGCTTATCTGCGTTGTTTCAGATTAAAACAAAAATACCACTGAATTCTTTGCTGTAAGGTCTAACAAACCACTCTAGCCAATTGTCAATTCGAGTCTCGACGATTTTTCTAAAAATCGTCAAAGTTGACTGTTGGGTCACATTTTAAAATTCTAAAAAGAGCTGAAACTTTTTTGTTAAAAATGTCAGTTTTGTATCAGTTGTCATGGTCGACCTGATGTGTGTTTACTTTTGCCAAAAATCATGTTATATCTTTGTGGTAACGAGAATTTGAAGGCTTTGACCGTTTGTCAATCCGAGTTTCGAGGAATTTTCTAAAAATCTCCAAAGTAGGCTACTCGGTCACTTTTGTAAATTTATTAAAGATGAAAAATTAACTTTGAAACGCCGAAACCGCGTTGGCAACTACGAGTTGTCTAGGTTTAGTTTACTTCTGTAAAATGTATACTTAATCTTTTTGGTAATGTATAACTTTTATCTTTGGCCGTTTATCAATCGGAGTTCCGATAATTTTTCTAAAAATCGTTGAAGGGGCCGTTTAGTCATGTTTGACCGAAAAATCATTTTGTTGTACAAGTTATTGTATTTTTGCATGCGACCTCGTTTTTACTTTAACCTTTGACTTTTGCACATTAGTCTCGAGCATTGGGATTGTGGTACACTATGACTTGGCCTAGTTTATTAGACAAATATTGACAAATACATAAATATATATAATTAATATAGGTTCGTGAATCCAAGGCCAACCTTACACTTGTTCAATGATGTTATATGTATTTTTACTACAAAATACAGTATGGTGAGTTTCATTTGCCTTTGTACCCTTTATATTTTTGGGCTGAGAATACATGCGCAATTTTTATAAATGTTTTACGAAATAGACACAAGTAATCGAAACTACATTATATGGTTGAATTATCGAAATCGAATATGCCCCTTTTTATTAAGTCTGGTAATCTAAGAATTAGGGAACAGACACCCTAATTGACGCGAATTCTAAAGATAGATCTATCGGGCCCAACAAGCCCCATCCAAAGTACCGGATGTTTTAGTACTTCGAAATTTATATCATGTCCGAAGGAGGATCCCGGAATGATGGGGATATTCTTATATATGCATATTGTTAATGTCGGTTACCAGGTGTTCAATCCATATGAATGATATTTTTGTCTCTATGCATGGGACGTATGTTTATGAGAAATGGAAATCTGAAATCTTGTGGTCTATTAAAATGATGGAAACGATTGTTTAAGTTAAACTAATGAACTCACCAACCTTTTGGTTGACACTTGAAAGCATGTTTATTCTCAGGTTTGAAAGAGATCTTCCGCTGTGCATTAGCTCATTTTAAAGATATTACTTGGAGTCATTCATGACATATTTCAAAAGACGTTGCATTCGAGTCGTTGAAGTTCATTAAAGATTATTATTAAGTAAATGACAGATTAGGTCATTTATAGTTTGGATATTATGAAATGGTATGCATACATGTCAACTTTCGATGTAATGAAAGATTGTCTTTTAAAAATGAATGCAATGTTTGTAAAATGTATCATTTAGAGGTCAAGTACCTCGCGATGTAATCATATGTTATTGTATTCGTCCCTATGGATTGGGTCGGGTCGTCTCATGTGGTATCAGAGCGGTGGTCTTAGCGAACCAGGTCTTGCATTAGTGTGTCTAACTGATAGTTGTTTAGATGCATTAGTGAGTCTGGACTTCGACCGTGTCTGCATGTCAAAAGTTTTGCTTATCATTTAGTCGGAAATCATCTACCTACCATCCTTAGGAAATTACCTGATTATCATTCTTTAGTCTATACGCGTTTTCTTGCATTTATTGCATAATAGTGTATAGACGAAATCTTATCCTGGCATATCTGTTACTGTGAACTTTGACTGACATCTTTCAAAGTTTCTTCCGTAATTTATGGGATTTTGATAATATATATACATATGTAAATTATGTATTGAAGAATATCAAATCTAATTCCTATAATCTATTTCATAACAAAATTCTTTCCCTAATCATACAAGATGGATCCCTCAACCAGTTCGAACTCCTCATATTTCGATAGCTATGTCGATATGGATTTCCATTCGAGCTCCGAAAACAGTGTGACCGGAATAGATCAACCAATCAGCCATCATCTATTCTGGATGAAATGGGGATGGGTTCGTAGCCTCCTCAATTATTGGAGACAAGAAGAAGGTGATCCTTTCCATCCACCAAATTGCCCTATTTGCAATGAACCTGAAGCACTTACCGGCGAACCTGTTCGTGAAACCATTTTCTCTCTCATTTCCAGAGTATCTCGTCACGATTATATCCTACATCAAATCCTAGATTTTATTTATCCGCTCATCCCAACCGACAATCATCCCGGTATACTAGCAGAAGTTAACGAACTTCGTGCTCGTGTGACGGCTTTGGAGCTTATGGTGCAAGGATTACAAACACCATCAGCAGCACCAGCAGCATAATCAGTACCGCCAGTAACATCAACATCGCAAGCCTCAATACCCTAAGCACCAGCAGCATCACCGGCATCAACAACACCACCATCAACAACAGGATCATTACCACCACCAACAATCACATATGCATCACACACCTCAATATCCCAATCTATATATATGATATCAACGTCACACGCACCAAAGATACCAAGGAGTACCAACAACAACAAATGATGAAGTATTGATTCATAACTTCATCGGAGAAACATTCTGTGGTGATTATGTAATCTCTAAAGTTTTAGAGATTATGTATCTCAGCCTTAACCAAAAACTAGATGAGTGGACAGAGATGATAGAGAGAAGAACCGAAACCCTAACAAGACTAGTGCGTAAGGTACAAGCTAGACTTGTTTTACCAACAACATCAGCAGTACCAATAGCCTCACCAACACAGTCAAATGCTGTCAACATAGTGAGAATCGTCAACACCTCCAACCTCACAAGCTTCGCCAGTTCAAGAATCACTGTGGAAATCATTACGAATTAATAACGAGTATATTATATCAACGAGTTATGAAGTATTAACTCAGTTCCTCCAAAGAATTTATATGTATATCCTATATATATATATATATATATATATATATATATAAAAAAAAAAAAATTTAACCATAATAAATCTTTCTGTACTAAGCTATTATGTATGGAACTTAACTATCCGGTTAATTCATATTACTAATATGCTATGATGTACATTATTCGTTAACAATTTCATCATTGTTAACCATAATCTCTGCTTCAATTCAATGAATTCCGTCTCATAATAAGTCAAGTGTATCATTCAATAACATGTTTGATTTTACACTTTCATCTTCGATGCACTCGAAACTTTCTAGAAAACATCAATCGTACTTTGCGAAGTTCGCAAGAATTCTTCAAGCGTCAACATCCTTCACTGAAGAATATCAATAAGAATAAATATTGAAGTATTGACTACATTAGTGAAATACTCCGCAAAGATTATGAAATCTCTAATGTTTTAGAAAAAAAAAAAAAAAAAAAAAAAATTCATTTCTAATTCAATCTGAAAATCAAATGAGCTTAGTATGATTTAAACTCATTGAATCTGTATTACATCTGAAGAAAATATATTCACATATATTTTCATAAGGACTGTAATGAAAATTCTTATTCAAAACATTATTTGTGAATTTTTTTTTAACGGGTAGGTAATACCCGAGAGATGTCTAAATTCACAATTAATATGTTACATTCTTTGAATCTGATTCAGCAATCACCAACTGTATTCACTACTCTCTCAACAATATACATTCTTTCGTAAAAATCAAAATAACTATTCTCATCCAAATTTGATTACATATTCTAATTTTGACAAATCAAAAAAAAAAAAATCCAAGTCAAGATTTAACAGAAGACATCACTCTTAGAATTCCTACATCTATCAAAGTCATACTTTGAATTCAAAACTGTGACAGAACATCACTTTTATTCGTAACACTCAGAAATAGATGAAATTCATTCGGGAATCAGGACGATTTTATCATTTGGATATTGACTATGACAATCTGCATTTAAAACCCTTCGAAATCCTGGAAGACACTTCAAACATTGAACAATCGAGATGATGATCCAACCACACATTATCCGAAGTCTTGTACCTGAAAAGCTCTCGAAACCAAAGTCGTAGTTTAACACGTACCCTCGTCGAATTCTTTAGCATTTATTAGCAAAAACAACACTTCGATTTCTTTTCAAAGTAGCCAATTTTGTCACAGCTCCAGCAAGTCAATTTCGATTTCTCAGTCGGACTAGTCTTATTATAACCCCGATAGATACGTTGCTCTTTCGTCATTATTACTGGGGAACCTTTCATATTCCACCATATTACCACCAGCGTTTAATCATCTGAAACACGATTCTTCTGAACCCACCTCGGATTGATAACCAGAGATTCAGATATTATAGCATTAAATGCAGAGGAAACATAAAAATGGTAGAAGGTTTAAACGGTCAAAATTTTGATGATAAAAGATAGTGAGTTGGTAAAGCTCAGAAAAAGAAAGGATTTGGTACTGAAAAACGGATTGAGCAAAGTATGAGGGAAGCCGTGGACAAATCATAGAGACTGAATCTGCCTTCAAAGGATCTAAATAAATCAGTGCATGCTGAACTCGTTAGCAAACACCTTACTTCTTATTCTAAACCTTCACAGACATATATCTTCTTCATCATCATATCTTAAATGTTATAAGATATCTTCGTATCTTCCATTATACATATTCTCCATATCTTTGGAGATATTTTCACAACTATTCTTATCAAGTATCATTTATCTCTCCGTAATATCTGCAACATAAAAGAAACAGTGTTAGTTTCTAAATTCTGAAAAAAATTCGAATATGAATGTTTTTGAAGTAGTGTTGGGAACTGATACATGAGTTAGTATAATATAATGACACTTGATCAACGTCATTATATTACGGTAATTCATGCTAAGTTTCTAATGGATGTGATGATTCACAGGACATACCGTCATCATGTACCATTTACACGACTCTTACATTCTATCAAATCTCTAAATATATCAAGAAAATATTTCTTGATGATTCGGTCTTTTTTTTAGGGTATTCTGGTAATTTAACAAATCAGGATTTACCATTACCCTATCCTTCTTAGAACAATTACTGTGTTCATTCTGAAATCCATACCTACGAATTCTGGACCATTACAAGAGCTATTTAATCGCAAGAAGAAGAAACGAAAGGACAAAGCTCCGAAACAGAAATTGGAGTATAGATCGCAACAAATAGAAGGGAGCATTAACTATGGATGACAATGATTATAGAAGACAGAAGCAGGGACATCGAAGTATAAGGGAAGGTATAAAACCCAACAATCACCCGTAAATTATAAACCGTAGATGTCAATGCAAATAGCAATATAAAGACACGGGAGGACTAGAAAAACTATAAACCCAAGAGTATAGTAGAAGTAAATAGATTCTTCCGGTGAAAGATTAAAAAGAAGAATGATAGATATGAAAGTTAAGAGGATATCAAGGATCAGGATGGGATGGAGCATATTAATGAATACTTTAAAGTATGAATTGAGGAAGAAATAATAGAAGGTGTGAGTTGTAAGGAAACGAAGGGGGTGGATTTATAGACAGAGCAATCAAAGCAGATTATCGCGTATAACCAAATAGGATCCTAATCTCCTTAATTACCGACGAATCAAATCTTATTATGGAGATCTTCTTCTAAATTCCTTAAATTTCGGAAATCAATCTTGACTACGCCACCTGTTAGGTCAAACCTGCATTTATTCATTTTCACTCTTAGGTCATAGCTTCATTCGTGCTCTTCACAAAAACAAATCGTTTTATCTATATCACTCAATTATGATAAAACTCTATTATCGATTCATATTCGTCATGAAAACATTTTATTAGTTAGCCATGACGACCTCGATCAAATTTCGGGACGAAATTTCTTTTAATGGGTAGGTAATGTGATGACCCGGAAATTTCCGATCAAATTTAAACTTTAATCTTTATATATATCCGACACGATAAGCAAAATCTGTAATGTTGAGTCTCGAAAGTTTTGAAACTATATTTCTGTAATCAAATATCCTTTGACCATGCCAAATGATTCACGAACAATTATGTGTAAATAAATATATATGCATATACATGTGTACTCAATAAATTGAGATATATTACTAAAACATTAAACGGAATAGTTAATATGGTTATAAGCTATAAAGGTATTGAATGAATAATATGTTACACAAACATATTTGTTCGATGTAAGTTTATCGATGAGATTAAAAGATAATATCAAATGATTGAATTATCAGATACATTGAACTATGATTATGAGTCTCTGTTATGAGGTCCACTTTGAATTAGGAAACCCTTACTTTTTTAACGATATTCGGAATAAATGGTAAAGTGATTTACAAGTAAGAACAAAGTATCACTTATTGGGAATTAGACAAAAGTTAGTGGAGAATCGAATTTCATAATACTCGATTTATCATATAGAAGGAATAATTGGGATAAGATTCGTTGACTAGATAAACCCATTTGATATGTTATATTAAGATATATTATTTAGAAAGTTAAGAAAATTAAACTAAACATTTACGCATAAAAGAATGAAATCAAAAATTAAGTTTTAAAGCACAAACGTCATAGGATTTTCGATTATGTAAATGAACTTAAATTATATAATTAGTTTTGAAAGGATAACTAGTATGTTATTAGATAAATATTTCAAAAATATGTATAAGATTATAAATTTTAATTTAAATTAGTCATAAAACATTTTGATTTTAAACTAATATTAATAAATAGGCTGTGATAAATAACAAGATTATGAATTATAAAAGGAAATGATCAAAACACTCAAAAGATTAAGTTACACTTTGAGTGGGTTAGTTTTTAATTAATTTAAGTCTAGTTATTAATAAAGGTACGTGTCACAAAATGTTTAATTTAAAATAAAATATTTTGACAAACAACGAGACTTTAATTTATAGAAGGAATTGACCACAACGCTCAATTTTATAAGTTATATTTTTATAAAGGTAATTTATTGTTGAGTAAGTCTAATTTTTGTAAAAGGTACACGTCACGTAACGTAAAAGGCTAGTTTTCTAAACGTACGAAAGTGCGCCCGAAAAACCGAAAGTGGTACATGAGTCGTGAGACCACGACCGTGTCATTTTTGTAAAAATTATATTTTTACCATGAGTGTAAATATAATATAATATTTAATTAATTCTAAAGATTAAATATTAAATAATATATATATAATTATAATATGAATGTGTCGATTGTAAAATGGATCCATGAGGGGTAGGTGAGATTCAATGCTTATAAATTGAGAGAAATTGGTTTTAATGATTCATTTTTTCTCCTCTGCACTACGCATAAATATATATATATATATATTATTATTATTATTATTATTATTAATATAAAGATTATTAATAATAAACTTATTAGTATTAGTATTATTTAGTAGTATTATTATTAGTAGTATTACATAAAATACTACGACGATGTCATGAACGAGTAATTTCAAAACTGGGTTCGAGTAGGATAGGGCTAAGGAAATTATGGGTTATAGCTATGGAGGTGATGGGTATGGTTCATGGATATGCTCATGAGGTCAATTTAGTGTTTATCATCTCCGTTGCGTCTACGTACCTTCCTGCAATATTGAATCTCAATATTGATATGTGAGTACTCATAATTTAATTTTTACATACTAATAGTGTATCCCTGACTAGTGCTCGAGAAATTAGGATTATGCATATTTGTACATTTGATATTGCCCTTAGATAGGTTATGTTGAATCTTAAAGGTTGTTATACTAGGGATGAAATAAGATATAAGATATGCATGTCATTGGAAAGCTAGCGAAAAATTAAGAACTTTTCATTTAGATATCGAATGGATTCGATGAACGGTTAGAAAGTTATGAATTAAACAATTAATTTCGTAATTAAAATTGCTGATAATAATTAGTGAATTAATTTTCTGGGTAATAAAAAGTGGTTATTTGGATTCTACTCGTCGAGTAGATGAATTTTCATATAAAGCACGTCTCGTTTCGTTGAACGGTTGTCAAGTTATGGATAAAAGAAGTTTTGTAAATTTTGATGAAACGTCGATACGGAAACTGAAATTCTCGCTTATCTGCGTTGTTTCAGATTAAAACAAAAATACCACTGAATTCTTTGCTGTAAGGTCTAACAAACCACTCTAGCCAATTGTCAATTCGAGTCTCGACGATTTTTCTAAAAATCGTCAAAGTTGACTGTTGGGTCACATTTTAAAATTCTAAAAAGAGCTGAAACTTTTTTGTTAAAAATGTCAGTTTTGTATCAGTTGTCATGGTCGACCTGATGTGTGTTTACTTTTGCCAAAAATCATGTTATATCTTTGTGGTAACGAGAATTTGAAGGCTTTGACCGTTTGTCAATCCGAGTTTCGAGGAATTTTCTAAAAATCTCCAAAGTAGGCTACTCGGTCACTTTTGTAAATTTATTAAAGATGAAAAATTAACTTTGAAACGCCGAAACCGCGTTGGCAACTACGAGTTGTCTAGGTTTAGTTTACTTCTGTAAAATGTATACTTAATCTTTTTGGTAATGTATAACTTTTATCTTTGGCCGTTTATCAATCGGAGTTCCGATAATTTTTCTAAAAATCGTTGAAGGGGCCGTTTAGTCATGTTTGACCGAAAAATCATTTTGTTGTACAAGTTATTGTATTTTTGCATGCGACCTCGTTTTTACTTTAACCTTTGACTTTTGCACATTAGTCTCGAGCATTGGGATTGTGGTACACTATGACTTGGCCTAGTTTATTAGACAAATATTGACAAATACATAAATATATATAATTAATATAGGTTCGTGAATCCAAGGCCAACCTTACACTTGTTCAATGATGTTATATGTATTTTTACTACAAAATACAGTATGGTGAGTTTCATTTGCCTTTGTACCCTTTATATTTTTGGGCTGAGAATACATGCGCAATTTTTATAAATGTTTTACGAAATAGACACAAGTAATCGAAACTACATTATATGGTTGAATTATCGAAATCGAATATGCCCCTTTTTATTAAGTCTGGTAATCTAAGAATTAGGGAACAGACACCCTAATTGACGCGAATTCTAAAGATAGATCTATCGGGCCCAACAAGCCCCATCCAAAGTACCGGATGTTTTAGTACTTCGAAATTTATATCATGTCCGAAGGAGGATCCCGGAATGATGGGGATATTCTTATATATGCATATTGTTAATGTCGGTTACCAGGTGTTCAATCCATATGAATGATATTTTTGTCTCTATGCATGGGACGTATGTTTATGAGAAATGGAAATCTGAAATCTTGTGGTCTATTAAAATGATGGAAACGATTGTTTAAGTTAAACTAATGAACTCACCAACCTTTTGGTTGACACTTGAAAGCATGTTTATTCTCAGGTTTGAAAGAGATCTTCCGCTGTGCATTAGCTCATTTTAAAGATATTACTTGGAGTCATTCATGACATATTTCAAAAGACGTTGCATTCGAGTCGTTGAAGTTCATTAAAGATTATTATTAAGTAAATGACAGATTAGGTCATTTATAGTTTGGATATTATGAAATGGTATGCATACATGTCAACTTTCGATGTAATGAAAGATTGTCTTTTAAAAATGAATGCAATGTTTGTAAAATGTATCATTTAGAGGTCAAGTACCTCGCGATGTAATCATATGTTATTGTATTCGTCCCTATGGATTGGGTCGGGTCGTCTCAGTATACCCGTGCGACATACGGTTGAAGTCGAATGAAATCGGTAATTCATTCGGAAGCATAAATATAATTCGACAATAATTGAAGGTGTGTCCCCGGTATGGTTGTTATAAATATTCTCGGAGTTTTCGGATGTCCAAACATGAAAAGATGAAGTCATGTACATGGCACATGGTGGTGTTTAGGTTGATCGAGTCTAACCACCATCACGCGTCACTAGAACTTTGGTATGTCTTACCGTAATATAACTACGTTGATCGAGTGTAGTTATATTACGCTAACTCATGCCTCCATTCCCACATCACTCCATAGATTCAAGTTCGTGTCATCGCGAAAGTCTAAAATGAACAAAATGTAACGACGTCTCAAACGTGACTCGTATTAAATCGAAAGAATTAGTGCAACTATAAAGAAGCGTTCCCCGAGGGAAGTGTATAAATGATTGTTCACGTCAATGTGTTTCGATTCAGACAATAAGGTATTCAGGTATGAAAAGAGTAACGAGTCATGATAACGAGTAGCACGCAACCGTAGTGGTAAATGTTGATGACGATACTCACCTAGAGTAGTGATGGTAGTAACACCAAAAGTAGATAGTAAGAAACACCAGTGGGAAACCGATAGTAAGTTGAAACGGTGGCAAATAACAATCCGGGAGACAGAGTTCCCGAACAAGTGTGACTAATGAAGTCGTCGTCATCCATACGTGTATGAATCATGAATTTACGTGTGTTACCAAAAAGTGGCGGAATACGAGTTCGTATGATGAAGGTTGGGTACCATTAAAAAGTTTGCCTAAGAATGATTCAAGTATAATGCACAAGTAGTCAAGTAAGTGCTATCTATAGCAAATGTATGTCAGAATGCAAATGCTAACTATCCGGTTGTAGTCTAGACTCACTAATGCGTCCTAACGACTCTGTTAGACACACTAATGCACGTCCTAGTTCCCTACAACCAACGCTCTGATACCACTTGTAACGACCCGACCAAAACCGTTATTGACGGCGTCGTTAACTTAGGTCCCGTTGCGTGGTCGTAGTCCCTATATGAGACTCGTTTGACCAAAATTATGTCGCGTTCATTTGAAAGGTACAAAGTTTAGTTTAACAAACGGATCGACAAGTTTAAGTTTACAAAGTTATAAAGTATGAATGAAATAACTTGCGACATAATTAGTTTGAAACCACAGTTGCTATAAATAGCGTAAGTAAGTAGACAAAAGTTTGAATCCAAAAGTGCTATCCCTAGCGTATGCATGCATGGTTGACTCCAATCAAGTAATCAAAGAGTGCGGAAGCATGTATCAAATAGCCATGTATAAACCTGAGAAAACATAGAAGAATCTGTCAACGAAAACGTTGGTGAAATCATAGGTTTAGTAAGTATTAAACGTTGTTTTTGAACCACAAGATTTTGTATTTCCATAACGTAGATTATCCAAATCATTTGCATTCCAAAAGTGTTGTTATACGCGAGCACTCAATTATCAAAACTTAACCAACGTTACCCCATCACACAGTGCTAGAACCCGCACTAAAACACAAAAATATATTTCATCCGCATAACGGTAGCGAACCGTCCGAATGAGGGTTTGTTAAACCCGTATGGCCACACAATATAAGTTCTCGCTTACACCCTGCAAGTGTAACTAATGATAATCGAATTGAGGCATTTTTGTTCTAACTCGCACGTGGAATGTTTGTTTTTCACACTTGTGTTCAAAACATAAAAGTAAGTAGTACGAGATGTAACAAAGTATATGTTTTCTCAGCCCACGATTTAAAAGTATAAAAGTTGTTGAAAAGGTGGGACTATGATCTCACCTCGAGTGCATGAGTATAAAGGTACTTCAACAAGTAAACGTGTGCATGAAAGTTGCTTAGCCTTGACCTAAACAAGTAAGTTATATCAATTAACCGGTTACGACACAAGGTCGGGTGAAATGTGTTCAATTAGTCCTATGGCTCGTTACGACTCGATTAAGTATAGCATGTGAATCACGTTGTCAAGTTTCACACAAGAAACAAGTATAAAAGCATGTTAGAATGATTGTATAAAAGTTTGGTTAAGTTTGACTAAAAGTCAAACTTGGTCAAAGTCAACGAAAAAGTCAACATGTTCGGGTCGGGCCCCGGACTATTTTTCTATGCTAATTATTCATATACAAGTATATTAAAACAAGTTTCATGTGAATCGGAGGTCGATAGCTAGTCAAACATTTCGCGTGAAATGCGCCAAACAAAGCAGAATCTGGCCAGGCCAATCCGTGCGCCGCGCGGGGATGGGGCGCGCCGCGCCACCATCTGGGCAGACACTTTTCTGTTTTTCAAAGTATGCACGAGCTAAAACCAAATAACCACATCTTATGATCCGCAAACAATTAGAACATGTATCTTATATCATCGGAAAGGTAATTTGACGAGGAAAACACCTAGACACATTTCATCAAGCAATTCAACACTTACAACAACCCAAAACCGCATTAAACGTTCATAATCAAAGTTTCTAGTTTGTAAAACGCATTTCATGATTCGGGCAACCAATTTACATGTATGATATGCCGTTTTGAAGGTAATGAAACATACATTACAACTAAACACTCACAAATAACATTTCACGACATTCAAAGCATCAAAAGCTCGTTTTAAGTCTATCAAACCCTAACCAAAATCCACAAAAATCAATATTCATGTTTTTGAAGTTTTCTTAATCAACCTACGCATCAAAACGAAGCTAGTGATACTAGTAACACAATTAAAACATGAACTTTAACAATTTAACAACATTAACTCATCCAAAATGCAAGATTAAGCAAACCCATTTCAAATGTTCAAACTAGTTACTCAAAATAACAAATCGAGCAAACAAAACATATATTCATGTTATACACGAGCCATAGACACTAACTAACACCATTTTAAGTATATAAAACGAATTTAGAGAAATTTAGTGTTTTAAAAATGTTACCCAAACGAGATGAAATTGGTACCAAAATGTAGAGGATGAAGAGAGGATCACGAATATGTAATCGGATTTGTTGTGAGCTTTCTAGTTCCAAATTAGATGATGAATTTGTGTTTGAAGGTTTGAGAGAATAAAAATGGAAGTAGGAAAGAAAGAGTTGGTGAATGAATGGGATAAGTGGTGGTGGTGGTGACTAGTTACAAAGTTTTGGCCAAGTGCCAAAATTAGTCCCTCAAGTTTGTAGTCGGGTGCGGGAATTAACCAAACGAATATTTTTAAAACGCAAGTTAACGAGAGATGTTGTAATCGAGTAACGGGATTATCAAGAACATTAGTTAACGAAGTGTACGAGTATAGGTGACGAAAGATGTTATTTAAAAAAAAAGACGGTAATAAAATAAATTTAACGGAAAAACGCGGGATGTTACAACGCCGCGGCATCTCTGCTGTTCTGGCTCCGATTTCTACTCAATTTAAAAGGGTTTTAGGGGTAATTTGGTCTTTTTGCTTGTAGATCAGATTGGAGCATTAAATCACAGCCACTTATTCCATTTATTTCATTTCCTTTTCTCTTTTCTTTCCAATTTCTCTCCCAAAACACAAAACCCACTTAGAATAAACTTAAGAGTTGGAGGTGAATGTGATGACCCGGGTATTTCCGACCAAATTTAAACTTAATCTTTATATGATTTCGACACGATAAGCAAAGTCTGTAAGTTTGAGTCTCAAAAGATTTGAACTGTTTCAAATATTGAATTGACCTTCGACTATTCCCGATGATTCACAAACAACTATTTGTGAATAGATATGTATATAAATATAAATAAATATATGTACATAATAAATGTTATTAATCGTTGTATGAATTTATTATTGTAAATAAATATGTAAAATAATATACAACTTAATTGTTAGAAATAGGTATGAAAAATGATGTATGTAATAATAAGATTTATTTGTTAAAATAAATCTAAATAAAGTATATTGAATATATATATTTGGTTTCGAATTCATTTAGTAAATGATAGTAGTACTCGTGTGACGTTTTGATTATTATTTAGAGAAGTTAAGTCGAACTTATATGATTTTAAAATAAACGGTGATCCGAAAATGCGTTCTATAAATTTTAGGCTTACTAAAAATGTATTTAGGATCTAGTTATTATATTTTAGCACTTTTTATATTTTACCCAAAATTGAGAGGGACAGTTGATGTATTTTTTTATTTAATAATTAATAATTGAATTTTATACCATAGTGACTGAAATAAATAAAAATAATTATTATAAAAATATGGAATTTTTCTGAAGACCTTTTTATTCGCCACTGAGTGAACAACGGGGCACGATATTATAGTCCGTTAAAACGTCGGTAGAAAAAAACCAAGAAAGAGGCTGCTTCCCTGTTGCATAATTGAAAAATTGAGATTCATTATTGTGTTACTATGTTACTTTTTCATCTATCTTAATCATATATGCAGATACATATTCACATCATATATGCTATATACACATGGACACATACAAATTAGAGATACACTATCACAAACCACAATCACACTAGTCTTATGTTTCATATTTCTGTTTATGATTCAATCAACCCAACATATGATCTTGTTCTCTTCCTTCAACCTTCACCACCCTTATATTTCTTGAGTTTATCGCCATTTAATCATCATCACTTACTTGATATAAACCCAAGCTCTACAACCACAGACCACTGGTGTCTCCATTTCGTCACCACCATAAAGAACCTCCACCCTAATCGCCACCCTCTCCTTCGTGAACAAACCCACAACCATCTTCTCCCTCTCCTCTCTCTCTCTCTCTCTCTCTCTCTCTCTCTCTAAATTCTTGTAACCGAAACCATTTCATTTACATTCTGTTTCGTGCACATCTGCTATGGACTAAACAACCACCACATACATCATCTTCGAACACACTATCACAACCACAAACGCCATTAAACGATACTTGTGTATTGCTACTAACGGGACAGTTTATGGTTTAAAGGAAACCACTTTCAAAACACCATAGCAATCACCATCGATTATAACCATAACCGCCTACTATCACCGAGAGTAACCACCCATCGCCACTCTCCTCACGCCATTATGAACAGCCCACCATCGACAACCACCATACCACCACCACCGGAGGTCACCATAACCACAACCCACCACCTTGTCTTTTTTTTTCTCTTCGAAACCATCACCTTAAAGAAACCCAAACACCATCACCCGCCATTAACCATCGAAACAACTCCACTAAACACTTTTCTGTTTTTCTGTTTCGGATTAACACCAACACCCATATCACATCATCAATTACCTATTCACTGCTGCTGTAGTACACACCTGCAACTATTGGAAACAGTCACCTGCAACAGTAACGATGATGCAATGATGATGACGATGAATAGTTGACGATGATGATGAGGTGACTGTGATGATGATGGTGAACCTGATCGATGATGTTAGAAGATAGTTTAAAACAAGGATGATGAGAATTAAAGATGATTGCTGCCATACGTTCTATTTTCTGTTGTTCTTGTTAAAGTTATTAACAATGATGATGAAGATATGTTTCATAATGATGAACGCGATCATGATAATGATGCTCCGTATAGACGATGATGATAATAGAGGTGTTTTATGTAAATAAATATGAAGATGAAGGAGGAAGACGATGAACTTTAGCGTGATAATGTTTGATGAGATGATGTTTGATGATTATGAATTGATGATGATGGTTTTGATAAATATGATGATGATATAACGATAAAGATGATAACAAGATGGTGATTTTATGTAATAATGATGATGAGGGTATGATGATGTTAAGGATGATGATGATGCCGTAATAATGAAGCTGAGATGAAGAAGACAACGAATTTTTTATTTATTTATTGTTGAATAATGGAATCAGTTAATCTATCATGGGTTTTAAATGCAACATGGGCTAGTTTATATTAATTGATGGGCTATTCGATGATTGGGCCGAAGTATTTGATTGTTGGACTTCCATTTTGGGCCGAAATGTTTGATGAGGGGGGAATAAAATGAATCAGAAACAAAGTCGGGTTATAAATATATTCCTGGGTTATAATTGTGACGACCCAGAAATCTCCGACCAAATTTAAACTTAACCTTTATATGATTTCAACACGATAAGCAAAGTTTGTAATGATGAAGTCTCATAAACATTGAACTGTGTTCATGCATACATTCGGCCTTTGAACTACTTATATGGATTCAGTGAACCTTTGACTACTCCCGACGATTCACGAACAATAGATTATAAATAAAAAATACATATATGTATATATATATATATATATATATATATATATATATATATATATATATATATATATACATACATATATATATGTATGTATATGTATAATAATTTGAAATCATAAAATAGGATTTAAACATTAGATTTAAATATGTTAATAAGATTACAAAATAATTAAGTGTAATTAAAAATGAATTTATTTATATATAATATTAGTTCAATATATAATTATTATTATTATATGTATACTGTAATATATATTAAAATGTAAGTTATTATGTAATGTATATTATATAGTTACATCACATAATCATTAATATGTAATACTAATATATTGAATTTAATTAAATATAGTTGTTATAATAATGTTGTTATTTTCAATATTAATATCAATACTAGTGTTATTGATATTATTTTAAATATATAACCTTTAGATATGAATTTGATATATATAAATTATTATAGAATTATTATTACTAATATTATTATTATCATTAATGATATTAGTATTATTATAATTAGTATTATTATTAACATTATGGTTACAAATGTTATAGTTATTATTACTATTATAATTAATAATAATATTATTATTGTTACTATTATATTATTATAAATTTTGTTATTATTATTTATAATAATAAATGTATTATTATTATAATTATATTTAGTAATATTAATGAATAAAATTAACTATAATACAAATACATAAATACATATAATATATATATATATATATATATATATATATATATATATATATATATATATATATATATATATATATATATATATATATATATATATATCAAGACTAATCATATAAATATAAATACAGAATACAGATACGGATATATCACGCGAGGTATAATATCACAATCAGTTATATTCTTTTTCTGTTCCTTCCTCCTGCTCGTGACTACCTGTCGATCTCCATCTGCAATACAAAACATCTTATATCAAATCTTGTTGCTACATTAATCGACCACTTGCACATTATTTATCCACTCATGCTAATCTGAGAAATCAAATCTAAATTCAAATAAACAAACCCTGTGCTTCTTTTCGTAACCTGTTTAATCAATCGATCGAATCCAAAACAATCCTCACAAATTAAGAATAGAGAAAGGTCAGGAATCATGTATTTAAACTATCTGTAAGTTTCCAGTTATCAATTCCTTCTATTGATTTTTTTTCGAAGTCAAACCTGAAGAACAAAAGGTCAAACGTTTCTTTTATGAACAAATTTGAATAATCTGTTATGGTTTAGATTAAATTGATGTTACGCGTGTATTATAATAGTGATTTGAAACAACTCTCAAGAAGATATTATGATCTAAAAAATCCTTAGATTTTAATTTGATTTTTTGTTCATATATATGAAGATAGGAACTGGGTATGATTAGTTTCAATAATTAAAGCTGTTAAGAATCGAATTTCTTCAATGATAAGGTTAGATGCTACTTAAGGAAATTGTTTCAATCGAATCTGAGCGATAAACTGAATTATTCGATCGAGGTGTTCATCTCTGTTTGAATGGGATGAAGATGAATACAGAATTGGTTATATAAATATGAATACGAGTTAAAAACAGAAATGTTTAAGCAGGGGAATGGTTAGGTAGTGGTGTTGGGTTTCAAGAGGTCTCGGGTTCGATTCCTACTTGGTGCATTTCTTTTTAAAAGGAACTCTTAAGGTAGTTTTACATATTAAAACTCATTATTATTATTATCATTATTATTATTATTGTTATTATTATTATTATTATTATTATGATTGTTATTATAAATTATTATTGTTATTGTTATTATTATTAGTATTATTATTATTATTATTAGAATTATTAAGTATTAGATAATATTATTATTAAGATCATCATTATAATAATTATCAATAATGTTATTATTAGTAATATAACTATTATTATTATTATTACTATTAAAATTATTATCATTAGTATTAAAATGATTGATAAAATTATTGTTATTATTATTACTATCATTAGTATTGGAATTAACATTATTATTTTCATTAATACTAATGTTAATATCATTGTTATGTTTATTAAGATTATTATGAATATTACTAACATAAGTATCATTATTAACAATATCACTATTATTATTAATATTATCATTATTAATAAAGTTATTATTATTATCTAGTAGAACAATAATATCAAAACTATCATTTCTAACAAGTAAATATTTCGTACATAAAAACATCCTTATTATATATATATATCTATATATTATAATTATATTGATAATCCATATAACTATATGAAAAACATATTATCATTATATATGGTTACATATAACAAATTAGGTATTTTTAAAATAATACTAAATATATATAGATACTAAAATAACTATAATAATTATTTTTGATATATATACAAAATAAACATATATAACGTATAATTTAAGATATAATATAAATATAAGATTTTAAATGAAATTTAGTATAAATTTTATATAACTAGACTTACATAAATAACATATATTAACGAATGAAATTATGTGATTTCTAGTATACGTTTTAATATATAAATGAATGATATAGGTTCGTGAATCGAAGGCCAACCCTGCATTGTTCTGTTGTTCAATATCGTCATATGTATTTTTACTACAGAATACATTACTGTGAGTTTTCATTAATCCCTTTTTAAATGCTTTCGCAATATATATTTTGGGACTGAGAATACATGCGCTGCTTTTAGAACTGTTTTACGAAATAGACACAAGTAATCGAAACTACGTTCTATGGTTGTATTATTAAACCGAATATGCCCCTATTTAGTTTGGTAATCTAAGAATTAGGGAACAGACACCCTAATTGACGCGAACTCTAAAGATAGATCTATCGGGCCCAACAAGCCCCATCCAAAGTACCGGATGCTTTAGTACTTCGAAATTTATATCATATCCGAAGGAGGATCCCGGAATGATGGGGATATTCTTATATGTATATTGTGAATGTCGGTTACCAGGTGTTCAATCCATATGAATGATATTTTTGTCTCTATGCATGGGACGTTTATTTATGAGAACTGGAAATCTTGTGGTCTATTAAAATGATGGAAATGATTATTTATGTTAAACTAATGAACTCACCAACCTTTTGGTTGACACTTGAAAGCATGTTTATTCTCAGGTACGAAAGAAATCTTCCGCTGTGCATTTGCTCATATTAGAGATATTACTTGGAGTCATTCATGACATATTTCAAAAGACGTTGCATTCGAGTCGTTGAGTTCATCAAGATTATTATTAAGTCAATTATATTTGGATATATTATGAAATGATATGCATGCCTGTCAACTGTCATTGTAACACAAGTTTGTCTTTTAGAAACGAATGCAATGTTTATAAAATGTATCATATAGAGGTCAATTACCTCGCGATGTAATCAACTGTTGTGAATCATTTGTAATCGATATGGACTTCGTCCGGATGGATTAGGACGGGTTATCACAGTTGGTATCAGAGCGGTGGTCTTAGTGAACCAGGTCTGCATTAGTGTGTGTAACTGATAAGTTGTTAGGATGCATTAGTAAGTCTGGACTTCGACCGCGTCTGCATGTCAAAAGTTTTGCTTAACATTTCGTGTCGAAAATTACCTGCTTATCATTCTTAATCTAGACATATCTTGCTGCCTGGATTGCATGAATAGTGTATAGACAAAATTCATATCTTAACGTATCTGCTACTTCATATCTTAGCGTATCTGTTACTGTAACTTTGCCTGACATGTTCCGTAGATTCCTCCGCAACTTATGGGATTTTTAGTATTATATATGCATATGTAAATTATGTATTGCATGGTACTAATCTACATCCTATTCTATTCCTTATCGAAAATCCTTCATCTGATTGTACGAGATGAGTCCCTCAACCAGTTCGAGTCCCTTAGATTCCGATAGTTATTTCGACAGCTATTCCGACATAGAGTTTCACTCGAGCTCCAAAAGCAGTGTCACCGGAATGAATCAAACAATCAGCCATCCCCAATTCATCTGATGGGTTCGTAGTCGACTTAATCAATGGAGACGCGAAGAAGGCGATCCCTTCCACCAACCGAATTCACCTCTCGACAATGAACCTGAAGCATTTACTGGCGAACCTGTTCGAGACACCATTTTCTCTCCCATTTCCAGAGTATCTCGTCACGATCATATACTATCTCAGATTCTAAACCTTATTCATCCGCTCGTTCCGACCGACATTCACCCCGAAGTAATACAAGAAGTCAACGAACTTCGCGCTCTAGTAATCAATTTGGAGAATATGGTGCAAAACCTACCAGCTTCAGCAACATCACCAGCACCAACATCAATACCAGTACCACCAACAACCCAAGTTCAACATCATACACCTCAACATCTCATTATGTACCTCGAGAATAATCATCAACCTGCGAATCGTTCTATATCATTTATCTTCGTTCGACATGGTGATTATGTAATCTCTAATGTTTTAAAGATTATATATCCTTGTTCTAACGGTAAAACAAATGAGTTTAATATCAAATTGACTCATTAAATCCATGATTATATCTGAAGAAAATATATATGTATATATATTTTCATTAAGATTGTAATTAAAAATTCTTTTGAACAAACTGTTAATGGTGAAAATATTTTAACGGGTAGGTAATACCGAGGAATATTTAGATTTCACCTTAATAAGTTACACTATACATTCGTCAAAGCTAATTCAACAGTCATTTACTATCCTATTTGCACTCACCGATATACGTATCTGTTCACCGCAGAATAACCATTTTCATTTAATTTCATATTTGGATTTTGACCTATCAGAATCCAACAAGTGGCATAATGAAGAAAACATTAGACAAAATAAAATTTGTTAGAAACAAACAAATTAACTACGATGAATTTTGTTAAGAATCCACGCTAACAAAATCCTAGCTAACTGTTAATTCCCTATTACATTATCGCAATTTAATTATCGCAATTTATTTTATCGCAATTTAATTCTCGCAATTTTATTTATCGACATTTATTTTCTGTTATTTATTTTACGCACTTTAAATATCGGGACACGTATACAAGGTTTTGACATATCATATCGACGCATCTATATATATTATTTGGAATCACCATAGACACTCTATATGCAGTAATGATCGAGTTCTCTATACAGGGTTGAGGTTGATTCTATAATAATATATATACTTTGAGTTGTGATCGAGCCTGAGACGTATACGGGTCACGACACGTATTAATTAATTCGAATATTATATATTAAACTATATATGAATTATTGGAGTGTCAACTGTGGACTAATAATATTGGACAATTAAAATGAATTAAAATATTGATTATAACATATGAAACTAAACAATTCTTCAAATTGCCACTTGATTCCATCTTAAACCTCATTTGTATCTTGACGATTCCAATCTGCGTTCAAACCTTTAATGATCCTTGAAAACACCTCAATCGAGAGGAAAAAACCAACCGTACTTCATCTACGGAAGAAAAGATTGATGCATATAGTTATGCACCTGAAAACACTCGAAACCCGAGTAAACGTTTAACATGTATCTGTGCTAATTCCTTTAGTGTTATTATTACCCAAAATAACTTGGTGATTCCTTTCAAAGTAGCAAATTTTGTCACAGCTCCAGCAAGTCAACTTCGAATTTTCGTCCGAAACAACCTTATTATAGCCTTGATATATATGCGTGCTCTTTTATTGTTACCGGAGAACCATTTATATTCCACCATATTACCAGCAAATGTACCAGCAACCACGTCACTCCTTGGTTTAAATCTCTCCGACAAATCACCATATTTATCTATTGAAGTCTCATCATGTACTCATCTGCATCTTGTAACGAGAACTGACATACCAATTACCGGGAATCAGCAATCAGTACTTTGAAAACTCACAGCATATCTACATCAACAGTTATGTGTATAACGTTCATCTCTTAGAGTTATGATCTTTCATCTGAAATCCTGAAAAGCAATCAGTCTACAAATCAATACTCTGAATGTTGAAAAAGCTAAATGAAGCAGCAGAAACCGTAGACAACCGTAAACGACCTTAATCATCGGAAGTTGATGATAAAGAATGGTATGTTGGAAAAGCTCAGAAAAGTTAGAACTGGAAAACACATTGAGCTAACCTTGAAGGAAACTGTAGACAAATCACAAAGAATAAGTTTGACTTCAAAGAATCCTGAAGATTCTGTTCTGATGAAATCTTTAGCGAATACCTTGCTACCGAATCTAAACCCTTACAGATAAATATTCTTCATCATCCATAGATATTAGAAATTCCAAGATATCATCGTATCTTTCATTATAAATATCCTCCATATTTCTGAAGATATTTTTATAACTATTCTTATCTGAAATCATTAATCTCTTCGTGCTATCAGTGTTACATCATATAGAAACTATTAGTTTCTATATTCTGTAAACTTTCGAGCTTAAAATATGAATGTTATTGAAGTAATGTTGGGAACTGATGCATGAGTTAGTATAATATAATGACACTTGATCAACGTCATCATATTAGAGTAAGTCATGCTGAGTTCTAATGGAACGTGATGATTCACAGATCATAACGTCATCATGAGCCATGTTACACGACTCGTTCATTCTACTTCACCTTCGAACATATCAAGAAAATATATTCTTGATAGTTCTATTCTCAGTGATTCTGGTAATTTGACAAATCAAACCGTGCTATCACGTTCCTTCCTGTTTAGAACATTATAATCATTCGAAACTCTATATCTACAAATTCTGGACTATTATTCACTTGACTTGAAGTCGGGAAGAGAAAACAAAAGCATAGAGATTTGAAATATAAGGGGAGATACAAAGCCCGATAACAACGTATAAATTACAAACCGTGGATATTAATAGGAATAGCAATATAAAGACACGGTATAATTAAGAATAGTATCACCCCAAGGTTATATTAAAGGTAAACAGATTTTTTCTGGTGGATGATTGAAGAGAAGGATGACAGAAATGATAATTAGGAAAATATTAGGGATTAGAACTGGATTAAGCATTTTCACAATCTTTTGGATGTATGAACTAAGAAAGAAAGTATAGGAATGGTGAGAATAATGGGACGGAGGAGTTTAATTTATAATGGAAATATTAGACAGAGTAATCGAGGCAGATCACCGTATTTAATTATAGAGATCTTAATTTCCTTACTCGCCAAAGAATCAAATCTTTTAGATTTCGAAGATCTTCTTTAAATCCCTTGAATTTCGGAATTCAACCAGGACAACGTCAAAAGCTAAGACGCACCTTATTTTCTAAATTTCACCGTGACTACGTCAAAAGTTAAATCTCTATCTAAATCTATTGTGACAGCTTCATTCGTACGCTTCACCTAATTGAATCATTTTATCTATATTAGTCAATAATGATAAAACTCCATTTATCAACTCATATTTGTCATGAAAACCTTTTTATTGATAGCAATGACCATTCCAATCAAATTTCGGGACGAAATTTCTTTAACGGGTAGGTACTGTGACGACCCGGAAATCTCCGACCAAATTTAAACTTAACCTTTATATAATTTCGACACTATAAGCAAAGTTTGTAATGATGAAGTCTCATAAACATTGAACTGTGTTCATGCATACATTCGGCCTTTGAACTACTTATATGGATTCAGTGAACCTTTGACTACTCCTGACGATTCACGAACAATAGATTATAAATAAAAAATACATATATATGTATATATATATATATGTATATGTATGTATATGTATAATAATTTTAAATCATAAAATAGGATTTAAACATTAGATTTAAATATGTTAATAAGATTACAAAATAATTAAGTGTAATTAAAAATGAATTTATTTATATATAATATTAGTTCTATATATAATTATTATTATTATATGTATACTGTAATATATATTAAAATGTAAGTTATTATGTAATGTATATTATATAGTTACATTACATAATCATTAATATGTAATACTAATATATTGAATTTAATTAAATATAGTTGTTATAATAATGTTGTTATTTTCAATATTAATATCAATACTAGTGTTATTGATATTATTTTAAATATATAACCTTTAGATATGAATTTGATATATATAAATTGTTATAGAATTATTATTACTAATATTATTATTATCATTAATGATATTAGTATTATTATAATTAGTATTATTATTAACATTATGGTTACAAATGTTATAGTTATTATTACTATTATAATTAATAATAATATTATTATTGTTACTATTATATTATTATAAATTTTGTTATTATTATTTATAATAATAAATGTATTATTATTATAATTATATTTAGTAATATTAATGAATAAAATTAACTATAATACAAATACATAAATACATATAATATATATATATATATATATATATATATATATATATATATATATATATATATATATATATATATATATATATATATATTAAGACTAATCATATAAATATAAATACAGAATACAGATACGGATATATCACGCGAGGTATAATATCACAATCAGTTATATTCTTTTTCTGTTCCTTCCTCCTGCTCGTGACTACCTGTCGATCTCCATCTGCAATACAAAACATCTTATATCAAATCTTGTTGCTACATTAATCGACCACTTGCACATTATTTATCCACTCATGCTAATCTGAGAAATCAAATCTAAATTCAAATAAACAAACCCTGTGCTTCTTTTCGTAACCTGTTTAATCAATCGATCGAATCCAAAACAATCCTCACAAATTAAGAATAGAGAAAGGTCAGGAATCATGTATTTAAACTATCTGTAAGTTTCCAGTTATCAATTCCTTCTATTGATTTTTTTTTTCGAAGTCAAACCTGAAGAACAAAAGGTCAAACGTTTCTTTTATGAACAAATTTGGATAATCTGTTATGGTTTAGATTAAATTGATGTTACGCGTGTATTATAATAGTGATTTGAAACAACTCTCAAGAAGATATTGTGATCTAAAAAATCCTTAGATTTTAATTTGATTTTTTGTTCATATATATGAAGATAGGAACTGGGTATGATTAGTTTCAATAATTAAAGCTGTTAAGAATCGAATTTCTTCAATGATAAGGTTAGATGCTACTTAAGGAAATTGTTTCAATCGAATCTGAGTGATAAATTGAATTATTCGATCGAGGTGTTCATCTCTGTTTAAATGGAATGAAGATGAATACAGAATTGGTTATATAAATATGAATACGAGTTAAAAATAGAAATGTTTAAGCAGGGGAATGGTTAGGCAGTGGTGTTGGGTTTTAAGAGGTCTCGGGTTCGATTCCTACTTGGTGCATTTCTTTTTAAAAGGAACTCTTAAGGTAGTTTTACATATTAAAACTCATTATTATTATTATCATTATTATTATTATTGTTATTATTATTATTGTTATCATTGTTATTATAAATTATTATTGTTATTGTTATTATTATTAGTATTATTATTATTATTATTAGAATTATTAAGTATTAGATAATATTATTATTAAGATCATCATTATAATAATTATCAATAATGTTATTATTAGTAATATAACTATTATTATTATTATTATTACTATTAAAATTATTATCATTAGTATTAAAATGATTGATAAAATTATTGTTATTATTATTACTATCATTAGTATTGGAATTAACATTATTATTTTCATTAATACTAATGTTAATATCATTGTTATGTTTATTAAGATTATTATGAATATTACTAACATAAGTATCATTATTAACAATATCACTATTATTATTAATATTATCATTATTAATAAAGTTATTATTATTATCTAGTAGAACAATAATATCAAAACTATCATTTCTAACAAGTAAATATTTCTGTTTGAATGGGATGAAGATGAATACAGAATTGGTTATATAAATATGAATACGAGTTAAAAACAGAAATGTTTAAGCAGGGGAATGGTTAGGTAGTGGTGTTGGGTTTCAAGAGGTCTCGGGTTCGATTCCTACTTGGTGCATTTCTTTTTAAAAGGAACTCTTAAGGTAGTTTTACATATTAAAACTCATTATTATTATTATCATTATTATTATTATTATTGTTATTATTATTATTATTATTATCATTGTTATTATAAATTATTATTGTTATTGTTATTATTATTAGTATTATTATTATTATTATTAGAATTATTAAGTATTAGATAATATTATTATTAAGATCATCATTATAATAATTATCAATAATGTTATTATTAGTAATATAACTATTATTATTATTATTACTATTAAAATTATTATCATTAGTATTAAAATGATTGATAAAATTATTGTTATTATTATTACTATCATTAGTATTGGAATTAACATTATTATTTTCATTAATACTAATGTTAATATCATTGTTATGTTTATTAAGATTATTATGAATATTACTAACATAAGTATCATTATTAACAATATCACTATTATTATTAATATTATCATTATTAATAAAGTTATTATTATTATCTAGTAGAACAATAATATCAAAACTATCATTTCTAACAAGTAAATATTTCGTACATAAAAACATCCTTATTATATATATATCTATATATTATAATTATATTGATAATCCATATAACTATATGAAAAACATATTATCATTATATATGGTTACATATAACAAATTAGGTATTTTTAAAATAATACTAAATATATATAGATACTAAAATAACTTTAATAATTATTTTTGATATATATACAAAGTAAACATATATAACGTATAATTTAAGATATAATATAAATATAAGATTTTAAATGAAATTTAGTATAAATTTTATATAACTGGACTTACATAAATAACATATATTAACAAATGAAATTATGTGATTTCTAGTATACGTTTTAATATATAAATGAATGATATAGGTTCGTGAATCGAAGGCCAACCCTGCATTGTTCTGTTGTTCAATATCGTCATATGTATTTTTACTACAGAATACATTACTGTGAGTTTTCATTAATCCCCTTTTAAATGCTTTCGCAATATATATTTTGGGACTGAGAATACATGCGCTGCTTTTAGAACTGTTTTACGAAATAGACACAAGTAATCGAAACTACATTCTATGGTTGGATTATTAAACCGAATATGCCCCTATTTAGTCTGGTAATCTAAGAATTAGGGAACAGACACCCTAATTGACGCGAACTCTAAAGATAGATCTATCGGGCCCAACAAGCCCCATCCAAAGTACCGGATGCTTTAGTACTTCGAAATTTATATCATATCCGAAGGAGGATCCCGGAATGATGGGGATATTCTTATATGCATATTGTGAATGTCGGTTACCAGGTGTTCAATCCATATTAATGATATTTTTGTCTCTATGCATGAGACGTTTATTTATGAGAACTGGAAATCTTGTGGTCTATTAAAATGATGGAAATGATTATTTATGTTAAACTAATGAACTCACCAACCATTTGGTTGACACTTGAAAGCATGTTTATTCTCAGGTACGAAAGAAATCTTCCGCTGTGCATTTGCTCATATTAGAGATATTACTTGGAGTCATTCATGACATATTTCAAAAGACGTTGCATTCGAGTCGTTGAGTTCATCAAGATTATTATTAAGTCAATTATATTTGGATATATTATGAAATGATATGCATGCCTGTCAACTGTCATTGTAACAAAAGTTTGTCTTTTAGAAACGAACGCAATGTTTATAAAATGTATCATATGGAGGTCAATTACCTCGCGATGTAATCAACTGTTGTGAATCGTTTGTAATCGATATGGACTTCGTCCAGATGGATTAGGACGGGTTATCACAGTAATTCAGAAAAGAAAGGGGTGGAGGGATGGTTTGAGGTGTTTGCTAGTGAGTGAGAGGTTGTGGGTTCGAGCCCAGGCAAGGGCACTTATTTTTTTTTTGGAGCTTTTTCATGTGAGGTAGTATTATTTTTCTAATTATTATTATTATTATTATTATTATTATTATTATTATTATTATTATTATTATTATTATTATTATTATTATTATTATTATTATTATTATTATTATTATAAACGTGTTAATAATATAACTTAATTACTTTAAGAAGTTAATAAAAGATGTTATGATTAGGAATATGGAAAAAGATTATAATTAGATTAATACATGTACGAATAAGATTATGATTATGAATCAGAATTGTAGAGTTCATAAAAATAAGTTAGGAATCAAACATGAAAAATTAATATGACTATTAATATTATTATTAATATTATCATTATTATTTATTCATTCTTATTAAAATTATCATTTTTAATAGTATTAGAATTATCATTAAAAATAATAATAATAATAATAATATTATTATTATTATTATTATTTTCAAATCTAATTAGTATTATTATTATCATTATCATTATTTTATTATTATTATAATCATTATTTTTACAACAATTATATAAAAATATATATTTATTATACATATCATGAGTATACTAATATTAGATTTTTAATATAGTAATTAATATAATTTATATTAACATAATAGTTATTAAAGAATATATATCATATAAATATTTTACCAAATTATAAGGATTAATTATATTATATATAAGGATATTAATCTATATATATTATAAAACATATAAACTAAATTGGTTAATATTACAATGTGTTAATATATATATACTTGATATAGGTTCGTGAATTCGAGGCCAACCCTGCATTGTTCAATTTAGTCATATGTATTTTTACTACGAAATACAGTATGGTCAGTTCATTTGCTCCCTTTTACTCTTTACATTTTTGGGACTGAGAATACATGCGCTGTTTTTATAACTGCTTTATTAAATGCTTTTGAAATATATTTTGAACTGCGAATACATGAAATGCTTTTATAAATGTTTGACCAGATAGACACAAGCAAAACATTCCTCGAATGAATTATTATGCAGACAGAAGTTCTGCAGATTATTATTGAATTATGTGGACATGATAATTGCCACCGTTGAATTATGTGGACATGATAATTGCCACCGTTGAATTTTGTGGACATGATAATTGCCACCGTTGAATTATGTGGACATGATAATTGCCACCATTGAATTATGTGGACATGATAATTGCCACCAATTGATATGAATGTTATGTATCGAGAGAATGATTTTATACACATGTTATGTGTATGTTATTTTTGTACACGAGATATGTGTACGGTTACTAAGATTTATGAAAAATGGATTTCGTACACGAGAAAGGTGTACTGTATTTAAAAGATATCGCATGTAAATTACAGGAGGGTATAGGATTCGGGCCCATTTGTACCATGCAGCATTTAAATCTTGTGGTCTATCAAAAAGATGAATTTTATTGTTTTATGATAAACTTATGAACTCACCAACCTTTTGGTTGACACTTTAAAGCATGTTTATTCTCAGGTATGAAAGAAATCTTCCGCTGTGCATTTGCTCATTTTAAAGACATTATTTGGAGTCGATCATCGCAATGGGACCAGATGTTGGTGACTTCGTCCAGATGGATTAGAACGGGGTATAACATGTGGTATTAGAGCGGTGGTCTTAGCGAACCAGGTCTTACATTAGTGTGTCTAACTGATAAGTCGATAGGATGCATTAGTGAGTCTGCACATCGATCGTGTCTGCATGTCAAAAGTTTTGCTTATCAATTCGTGTCGAAAATTATTTGCTTATCATCCTTAAAGTCTAGACACGTCTTACTACCTCTATTACATAGACTGTGTATAGATAAATTCATATCTTAGCATATCTGTTATTGTTACCTTTGCTTGACAGCTTCCGTAGATTTCTCTGTAACTTATGGGATTTTAGTATTATATATGCATATGTAAATTATGTATTGCAGGGTACTAATCTACATCCTATAATCTATTTCTTATCGAAAATCTTTCATCTAATCGTATGAGATGAATCCCTCAACCAGTTCGAATTTCCTCAGATTTCGATAACTATTCCGATAGTTATTCCGACAGCTATTCCGATATGGATATCCACCTGAGCTCCGAAAACGTGCGTCACTAGAATGAATCAACCAAATCATTCATCCCCAATTTAGCTGATGAGTTCATAGTCGACTTAATCAATGGAGACAAGAAGAAGATGATCCTTTCCATCAACCGAAATCACCTCTTGGCGAAGAACCTGAAGCACTTACCGGCGAACCTATTCGTAATACCATTTTCTCTCATTTCTGGAGTATCTCGCCACGACTATATCACAAGCAAGATTCTAAACCTTATTCATTCGCTCGTTCTTACCGAAAATCATCCAGGAGTAATTGAAGAAGTCAATGAAATTCGCGCTCGAGAAATCAATTTGGAAAACGTGGTGCAAAATCTACCAACTTCAGCAACAGCACCGGCAACATCAGTACCACCAACAACCCAAGTATCAACATCACATGCCTCAACATCTTATTCTGTACCTCGAGTATAATTATCATTCTACGTATCGTTCTACATCAATTATCTTCGTTCTTCATGGCGATTATGTAATCTCTAATGTTTTAGAGATTATATATATTCTTGTTCTAACGGTAAATCAAATGAGTTTAATATCATATTGACTCATTAAATCCATGATTATATCTGAAGAAAATATATATGTATATATATTTTTCATAAAGATTGTAATTAAAAATTCTTTCGTACAAACTGTTAATGGTGAAAATATTTTAACGGGTAGGTAATACCCGAGGAATATTTAGATTTCACATTAATAAATTACACTGTACATTCTTCGAATCTGATTCAACAGTCATTTACTATCCTACTTACAACCACATAAGTACGAATCCGTTCATCACAACTATTTTTCATTCAATTTCATATTTGAATGTTGATCTATCAGAATCCAACAAGTGGCATAAGGAAGAGAACATTGGACAAAATAAAATTTATTAGAAACAGACAATTTAACTATGAGAAATGTTGTTAAGAATCCACGCTAACTGTTCCTAGCTAACTGTTAATTCCGTATTACTTTTTATTTATCGCAATTTATTTATGGCATTTTATTTATCGCAATTTAATTATCGCAATTTTATTTATCGTCATTTAATTTCTGTTATTTATTTTACGCACTTTAAATATCGGGACATGTATACAAGGTTTTGACATATCATATCGACGCATCTATATATATTATTTGGAATAACCATAGACACTCTATATGTAGTAATGCGGGAGTTAGCTATACAGAGTTGAGGTTGATTCTACAATAATATATATAGTTTGAGTTGTGATCTAGTCTGAGACATGTACACGGGTCACGATACATATTAATAAATTCGAATATTATATATTAAATTATATATGAATTATTAGACTGATAACTGTGGACTATCGACTGTGGACTAATGACATTGGAAAATTAAAATGAATTAAAATATTGATTATAACATATGAAACTAAATAATTCTTCAAATTTGCCACTTGATTTCATCTTAAACCTCATTTGCATCTTGACGATTACAATCTGCATTCAAACCTTTCATGATTTTTGAAAACACCTCAATCGAGAGAATAAACCAACCGCACTCCATCTACGGAAGAAAAGATTGATGCATATACTTATGCACCTGAAACACTCGGAACCTGAGTGAACGTTTAAAATGTATTTGTGCTAGCTCCTTTGGCATTGTTATTTTCGAAAATCACTTTACAATACCTTTCCAATGTAGTCAATTTTGTCACAGCTTCAGCAAATCAAATTCGACTTTTTATTCGAATAAACTCTATTATAACCTTGTTATATAAGTTCGCCTTTCGTCGTCGTTACCGGGGAACCCTTTATATCCCACCACATTAGCAGTAAATTTTCCAGCAACTTCATTACTCATTAGCTTAAGTCTCTCCGAAGAACCATTATATATGTTCATTAAAACCCTATCATGTACTCATCAGTATTTGTGACGGTGATTGCCCTATCAAATACCGGGAGGCATCAATCGATAATCTCGAATTTCTCAGCGATTCTACGACAACAATTATATATATATAAATATATATCTATATATAACTTCTACCTCTTGGATTTACAAACTTCAATTCCGAATTTATGAAAAGCACCCAATCTACGAATCAATACTCTGAATGTTGAAAAAAAAAAACTGATGAAGCAATGAAAACTGAAGACTGCCTTAACAGTCAAAAGTTTGATGATAAAGAATGGAGTGTTGGAAACACTCAATGGAAAACTTTTAATGGAAAACTGATTGAGCAAACTAAGAAGGAGTCTCTGAACAAATCACAAGGACTAAACTTGTACATTAAGGATCCTGTTGATTCTGTTTCTGATGAAATCTTTAGCGAATGCCTTGCTTTTGACTCCAAACTCTTGCGGACAAATTTCATTCATCATCCTTCGATATTAGAAATTCCAAGATATCATCGTATCTTTCATTATAAATATCCTCCATATTTCTGAAGATATTTTTATAACTATTCTTATTTGAAATCATTAATCTCTTCGTGCTATCAGTGTTAAATCATATAGAAACTGTTAGTTTCTATATTCTGTAAACTTTCAAGCTTAAAATATGAATGTTATTGAAGTAATGTTGGGAACTGATGCATGAGTTAGTATAATATAATGACACTTGATCAACGTGATTATATTACAGTAAGTCATGCTGAGTTTCTAAATGGAATGTGATGATTCACAGATCATAACGTCATCATGTGCCATGTTACACGACTCTTACATTCTATCTAATCTATAAACATATCAAGAACATATTTTTCTTGATAGTCCTATCTTTCCTTGAATTCTGGTAATTTGACAAGTCAAATTGTGCTATTACCGTTCTTTCTTAGGACATTAACAATGTTCATTCTAAAACTTATATCTACGAATTCCGGACCATTACAAGAGATGCTCAATCGCAAGAAAAAGAAACGAAGGGACAAAAGCTCCGAAATAGAAATTGGAGTATAAATCGAAGCAAATAGGGGGGAGTATTAACTTGGGATGACAATGATTATAGAAAACAGAAGTAAGGATTTCGAAGTATAAGGGAAGATATAAAGCCCGATAACAACACATAAATTACAAACCGTGTATATCAATGTTTATAGCAACATAAAGACACGGGAGGATTAAAAGCACTATAACCCCAAGGGCAAAGTAGAAATAAGCAGATTCCTCTGGTAGAAGTTGGAAAAGGAGAATGATGGTTGTGATAGTAAGGGTAAGGACAAGGATTAGAACTGGATTAAGCATTTTCAAAATCTTTTGGATGTATGAACTAAGAAAGAAAGTACAGGAATGGTGATAATAATGGAACGGAAGAGCTTAATTTATAATGAAAATATCAGATAGAGTAATCGAGGCAGATCACTGTAATTATTTATAGAGATCTTAATTTCCTTATTCGCTGAAGAATCAAATCTTTTAGATTTCGAAGATTTTCTTTGAATCCCTTGAATTCCGAAATTCAACCATGACTAGTCAAAAAGTTATGATGAAACATGTCCTTCTTATTTCACTCTTCCGTGATAGCTTCACTCGTACGCTTCGAATAATCGAATTGTTATTCCATATTACTCAATGATGATAAAACTCAATTTATCAACTCATATTCGTCATGAAAACATTTTTATTGTTAGCCATGACAACCTCACTCAAATTTCGGGATGAAATTTCTTTAACGGGTAGGTACTGTGATGACCCGGGAATTTCCGACCAAATTTAAACTTAATCTTTATATGATTTCGACACGATAAGCAAAGTCTGTAAGTTTGAGTCTCAAAAGATTTGAACTGTTTTAAATATTCAATTGACCTTCGACTATTCCCGATGATTCACGAACAACTATTTGTGAATAGATATGTATATAAATATAAATAAATATATGTACATAATAAATGTTATTAATCGTTGTATGAATTTATTATTGTAAATAAATATGTAAAATAATATACAACTTAATTGTTAGAAATAGGTATGAAAAATGATGTAAGTAATAATAAGATTTATTTGTTAAAATAAATCTAAATAAAGTATATTGAATATATATATTTGGTTTCGAATTCATTTAGTAAATGATAGTAGTACTCGTGTGACGTTTTGATTATTATTTAGAGAAGTTAAGCCGAACTTATATGATTTTAAAATAAACGGTGATCCAAAAATGAGTTCTATAAATTTTAGGCTTACTAAAAATGTATTTAGGATCTAGTTATTATATTTTAGCACTTTTTATATTTTACCCAAAATTGAGAGGGACAGTTGATGTATTTTTTTATTTAATAATTAATAATTGAATTTTATACCATAGTGACTTAAATAAATAAAAATAATTATTATAAAAATATGAAATTTTTCTGAAGACCTTTTTATTCGCCACTGAGTGAACAACGGGGCACGATATTATAGTCCGTTAAAACGTCGGTAGAAAAAAACCAAGAAAGAGGCTGCTTCCCTGTTGCATAATTGAAAAATTGAGATTCGTTATTGTGTTACTATGTTACTTTTTCATCTATCTTAATCATATATGCAGATACATATTCACATCATATATGCTATATACACATGGACACATACAAATTAGAGATACACTATCACAAACCACAATCACACTAGTCTTCTATTTCATATTTCTGTTTATGATTCAATCAACCCAACATATCATCTTGTTCTCTTCCTTCAACCTTCACCACCCTTATATTTCTTGAGTTCATCGCTGAAATGTCCCGTTCTTATTGATTAAAAACGTTCCATATTAATTGATTTCGTTGCGAGGTTTTGACCTCTATATGAGACGTTTTTCAAAGACTGCATTCATTTTTAAAACAAACCATAACCTTTATTTCATCAATAAAGGTTTAAAAAGCTTTACGTAGATTATCAAATAATGATAATCTAAAATATCCTGTTTACACACGACCATTACATAATGGTTTACAATACAAATATGTTACAACAAAATAAGTTTCTTGAATGAAGTTTTTACACAATATCATACAAGCATGGACTCCAAATCTCGTCCTTATTTAAGTATGCGACAGCGGAAGCTCTTAATAATCACCTGAGAATAAACATGCTTAAAACGTCAACAAAAATGTAGGTGAGTTATAGGTTTAACCTATATATATCAAATCATAATAATAGACCACAAGATTTCATATTTCAATACACATCCCATACATAGAGATAAAAATCATTCATATGGTGAACACCTGGTAACCGACAATAACAAGATGCATATATAAGAATATCCCCATCATTCCGGGACACCCTTCGGATATGATATATATTTCGAAGTACTAAAGCATCCGGTACTTTGGATGGGGTTTGTTAGGCCCAATAGATCTATCTTTAGGATTCGCGTCAATTAGGGTGTCTGTTCCCTAATTCTTAGATTACCAGACTTAATAAAAAGGGGCATATTCGATTTCGATAATTCAACCATAGAATGTAGTTTCACGTACTTGTGTCTATTTTGTAAATCATTTATAAAACCTGCATGTATTCTCATCCCAAAAATATTAGATTTTAAAAGTGGGACTATAACTCACTTTCACAGATTTTTACTTCGTCGGGAAGTAAGACTTGGCCACTGTTGATTCACGAACCTATAACAATACATACATATATATTAAAGTATGTTCAAAATATATTTACAACACTTTTAATATATTTTGATGTTTTAAGTTTATTAAGTCAGCTGTCCTCGTTAGTAACCTATAACTAGTTGTCCACAGTTAGATGTACAGAAATAAATCGATAAATATTATCTTGAATCAATCCACGACCCAGTGTATACGTATCTCAGTATTGATCACAACTCAAACTATATATATTTTGGAATCAACCTCAACCCTGTATAGCTAACTCCAACATTCACATATAGAGTGTCTATGGTTGTTCCGAAATATATATAGATGTGTCGACATGATAGGTCGAAACATTGTATACGTGTCTATGGTATCTCAAGATTACATAATATACAATACAAGTTGATTAAGTTATGGTTGGAATAGATTTGTTACCAATTTTCACGTAGCTAAAATGAGAAAAATTATCCAATCTTGTTTTACCCATAACTTCTTCATTTTAAATCCGTTTTGAGTGAATCAAATTGCTATGATTTCATATTGAACTCTATTTTATGAATCTAAACAGAAAAAGTATAGGTTTATAGTCGGAAAAATAAGTTACAAGTCGTTTTTGTAAAGGTAGTCATTTTAGTCGAAAGAACGACGTCTAGATGACCATTTTAGAAAACATACTTCCACTTTGAGTTTAACCATAATTTTTGGATATAGTTTCATGTTCATAATAAAAATCATTTTCTCAGAATAACAACTTTTAAATCAAAGTTTATCATAATTTTTAATTAACTAACCCAAAACAGCCCGCGGTGTTACTACGACGGCGTAAATCCGGTTTTACGGTGTTTTTCATGTTTCCAGGTTTTAAATCATTAAGTTAGCATATCATATAGATATAGAACATGTGTTTAGTTGATTTTAAAAGTCAAGTTAGAAGGATTAACTTTTGTTTGCGAACAAGTTTAGAATTAACTAAACTATGTTCTAGTGATTACAAGTTTAAACCTTCGAATAAGATAGCTTTATATGTATGAATTGAATGATGTTATGAACATCATTACTACCTTAATTTCCTTGGATAAACCTACTGGAAAGGAGAAAAATGGATCTAGCTTCAATGGATCCTTGGATGGCTCGAAGTTCTTGAAGCAGAATCATGACACGAAAACAAGTTCAAGTAAGATCATCACTTGAAATAAGATTGTAATAGTTATAGAAATTGAACCAAAGTTTGAATATGATTATTACCTTGTATTAGAATGATAACCTACTGTAAGAAACAAAGATTTCTTGAGGTTGGATGATCACCTTACAAGATTGGAAGTGAGCTAGCAAACTTGAAAGTATTCTTGATTTTATGAAACTAGAACTTTTGGAATTTATGAAGAACACTTAGAACTTGAAGATAGAACTTGAGAGAGATCAATTAGATGAAGAAAATTGAAGAATTAAAGTGTTTGTAGGTGTTTTTGGTCGTTGGTGTATGGATTAGATATAAAGGATATGTAATTTTGTTTTCATGTAAATAAGTCATGAATGATTACTCATATTTTTGTAATTTTATGAGATATTTCATGCTAGTTGCCAAATGATGGTTCCCACATGTGTTAGGTGACTCACATGGGCTGCTAAGAGCTGATCATTGGAGTGTATATACCAATAGTACATACATCTAAAAGCTGTGTATTGTACGAGTACGAATACTGGTGCATACGAGTAGAATTGTTGATAAAACTGAACGAGGATGTAATTGTAAGCAATTTTGTTAAGTAGAAGTATTTGGATAAGTGTATTGAAGTATTTCAAAAGTGTATAAATACATATTAAAACACTACATGTATATACATTTTAACTGAGTCGTTAAGTCATCGTTAGTCGTTACATGTAAGTGTTGTTTTGAAACCTTTAGGTTAACGATCTTGTTAAATGTTGTTAACCCGATGTTTATAATATAAAATGAGATTTTAAATTATTATATTATCATGATATTATCATGTATGAATATCTCTTAATATGATATAAATACATTAAATGTCTTTACAACGATAATCGTTACATATATGTCTCGTTTAAAAATCATTAAGTTAGTAGTCTTGTTTTTACATATGTAGTTCATTGTTAATATACTTTATGATATGTTTTCTTATCATAGTATCATGTTAACTATATATATATATATATCCATATATATGTCATCATATAGTTTTTACAAGTTTTAACGTTCGTGAATCACCGATCAACTTGGGTGGTCAATTGTCTATATGAAACATATTTCAATTAATCAAGTCTTAACAAGTTTGATTGCTTAACATGTTGGAAACATTTAATCATGTAAATATCAATCTCAATTAATATATATAAACATGGAAAAGTTCGGGTCACTACAGTACCTACCCGTTAAATAAATTTCGTCCCGAAATTTTAAGCTGTTGAAGGTGTTAACGAATCTTCTGGAAATAGATGCGGGTATTTCTTCTTCATCTGATCTTCACGCTCCCAGGTGAACTCGGGTCCTCTACGAGCATTCCATCGAACCTTAACAATTGGTATCTTGTTTTGCTTAAGTCTTTTAACCTCACGATCCATTATTTCGACGGGTTCTTCGATGAATTGAAGTTTTTCGTTGATTTGGATTTCATCTAACAGAATAGTGAGATCTTCTTTAGCAAAACATTTCTTTAAATTCGAGACGTGGAAAGTGTTATGTACAGCCGCGAGTTGTTGAGGTAACTCTAGTCGGTAAGCTACTGGTCCGACACGATCAATAATCTTGAATGGTCCAATATACCTTGGATTTAATTTCCCTCGTTTACCAAATCGAACAACGCCTTTCCAAGGTGCAACTTTAAGCATGACCATCTCTCCAATTTCAAATTCTATATCTTTTCTTTTAATGTCAGCGTAGCTCTTTTGTCGACTTTGGGCGGTTTTCAACCGTTGTTGAATTTGGATGATCTTCTCGGTAGTTTCTTGTATAATCTCCGGACCCGTAATCTGTCTATCCCCCACTTCACTCCAACAAATCGGAGACCTGCACTTTCTACCATAAAGTGCTTCAAACGGCGCCATCTCAATGCTTGAATGGTAGCTGTTGTTGTAGGAAAATTCTGCTAACGGTAGATGTCGATCCCAACTGTTTCCGAAATCAATAACACATGCTCGTAGCATGTCTTCAAGCGTTTGTATCGTCCTTTCGCTCTGCCCATCAGTTTGTGGATGATAGGCAGTACTCATGTCTAGACGAGTTCCTAATGCTTGCTGTAATGTCTGCCAGAATCTTGAAATAAATCTGCCATCCCTATCAGAGATAATAGAGATTGGTATTCCATGTCTGGAGACGACTTCCTTCAAATACAGTCGTGCTAACTTCTCCATCTTGTCATCTTCTCTTATTGGTAGGAAGTGTGCTGATTTGGTGAGACGATCAACTATTACCCAAATAGTATCAAAACCACTTGCAGTCCTTGGCAATTTAGTGATGAAATCCATGGTAATGTTTTCCCATTTCCATTCCGGGATTTCGGGTTGTTGAAGTAGACCTGATGGTTTCTGATGCTCAGCTTTGACCTTAGAACACGTCAAACATTCTCCTACGTATTTAGCAACATCGGCTTTCATACCCGGCCACCAAAAATGTTTCTTGAGATCCTTGTACATCTTCCCCGTTCCAGGATGTATTGAGTATCTGGTTTTATGAGCTTCTCTAAGTACCATTTCTCTCATATCTCCAAATTTTGGTACCCAAATCCTTTCAGCCCTATACCGGGTTCCGTCTTCCCGAATATTAAGATGCTTCTCCGATCCTTTGGGTATTTCATCCTTTAAATTTCCCTCTTTTAAAACTCCTTGTTGCGCCTCCTTTATTTGAGTAGTAATGTTATTATGAATCATTATATTCATAGATTTTACTCGAATGGGTTCTCTGTCCTTCCTGCTCAAGGCATCGGCTACCACATTTGCCTTCCCTGGGTGGTAACGAATCTCAAAGTCGTAATCATTCAATAATTCAATCCACCTACGCTGCCTCATATTCAGTTGTTTCTGATTAAATATGTGTTGAAGACTTTTGTGGTCGGTATATATAATACTTTTGACCCCATATAAGTAGTGCCTCCAAGTCTTTAATGCAAAAACAACCGCGCCTAATTCCAAATCATGCGTCGTATAATTTTGTTCGTGAATCTTCAATTGTTTAGACGCATAAGCAATCACCTTCGTTCGTTGCATTAATACACAACCGAGACCTTGCTTTGATGCATCACAATAAATTACAAAATCATCATTCCCTTCAGGCAATGACAATATAGGTGCCGTAGTTAGCTTTTTCTTCAATAACTGAAACGCTTTCTCTTGTTCATCATTCCATTCAAATTTCTTCCCTTTATGCGTTAATGCAGTCAAGGGTTTTGCTATTCTGGAAAAGTCTTGGATGAACCTTCTGTAGTAACCAGCTAGTCCTAAAAACTGGCGTATGTGTTTCGGAGTTTTCGGGGTTTCCCACTTTTCAACAGTTTCTATCTTTGCCGGATCCACCTTAATACCTTTTTTGTTCACTATGTGACCGAGGAATTGAACTTCTTCCAACCAAAATGCACACTTTGAAAACTTAGCGTACAATTCTTCCTTCCTCAATACTTCTAACACCTTTCTCAAATGTTCACCGTGTTCTTGGTCATTCTTTGAGTAAATAAGTATGTCATCAATGAAAACAATGACAAACTTGTCAAGGTATGGTTCACACACTCGGTTCATAAGGTCCATGAACACAGCTGGTGCATTAGTTAAACCAAACGACATGACCATAAACTCGTAATGACCGTAACGTGTTCTGAAAGCAGTCTTTGGAATATCATCTTCTTTCACCCGCATTTGATGATACCCGGAACGTAAGTCAATCTTTGAATAAACAGACGAGCCTTGTAGTTGATCAAATAAGTCGTCGATTCTCGGTAGTGGGTAGCGGTTCTTGATGGTAAGTTTGTTCAACTCTCGGTAGTCGATACACAACCTGAATGTACCATCTTTCTTCTTGACAAACAAAACAGGAGCTCCCCACGGTGATGTGCTTGGTCGAATGAAACCACGCTCTAAAAGTTCTTGTAATTGGCTTTGCAGTTCTTTCATCTCGCTGGGTGCGAGTCTGTAAGGAGCACGAGCTATTGGTGCAGCTCCTGGTACAAGATCTATTTGAAATTCAACGGATCGATGTGGGGGTAATCCCGGTAATTCTTTCAGAAATACATCGGGAAATTCTTTTGCAATGGGAACATCATTGATGCTCTTTTCTTCAGTTTGTACTTTCTCGACGTGTGCTAGAACAGCATAGCAACCTTTTCTTATTAGTTTTTGTGCCTTCAAATTACTAATAAGATGTAGCTTCGTGTTGCCCTTTTCTGCGTACACCATTAAGGGTTTTCCTTTTTCTCGTATAATGCGAATTGCATTTTTGTAACAAACGATCTCCGCTTTCACTTCTTTCAACCAGTCCATACCGATTATCACATCAAAACTCCCTAACTCTACTGGTATCAAATCAATCTTAAATGTTTCGCTAACCAGTTTAATTTCTCGATTCCGACATATATTATCTGCTGAAATTAATTTACCATTTGCTAATTCGAGTAAAAATTTACTATCCAAAGGCGTCAATGGACAACTTAATTTAGCACAAAAATCTCTACTCATATAGCTTCTATCTGCACCCGAATCAAATAAAACGTAAGCAGATTTATTGTCAATAAGAAACGTACCCGTAACAAGCTCCGGGTCTTCCTGTGCCTCTACCGCATTAATATTGAAAACTCTTCCACGGCCTTGTCCATTCGTGTTCTCCTGGTTCGGGCAATTTCTAATAATGTGGCCTGGTTTTCCACATTTATAACAAACTACATTGGCATAACTTGCTCCGACACTACTTGCTCCGCCATTACTCGTTCCGACACCATTTGTTCCTTTCGTTCTATTAACCCCTGGTCCGTAGACCTCACACTTCGCCGCGCTATGACCATTTCTTTTACACTTGTTGCAAAATTTGGTGCAGAACCCCGAGTGATTCTTTTCACACCTTTGGCATAGCTGCTTCTGATTGTTGTTGTTGTTGCGGTTATTATTGTTGTTGGGATGATTGTTGTAGTTGATGTTGTTGTTGTTGTTGTTGTTGTTGGGCCGTTTGTTGTAGTTGCGATTGATGTTGCGATTGTTGGGATAATTGTTGCGATTATTGTTGTAATTGCTGTTGTTGTTGTTGTATTGGTGATTCTTATCACCGTTTTCCTCCCACTTTCTTTTGACTTGCTTCACATTGGCCTCTTCAGCAGTCTGTTCTTTAATTCTTTCTTCAATCTGGTTCACTAGTTTGTGAGCCATTCTACATGCCTGTTGTATGGAGGCGGGCTCGTGTGAACTTATATCTTCTTGGATTCTTTCCGGTAATCCTTTCACAAACGCGTCGATCTTCTCTTCCTCATCTTCGAATGCTCCCAGACACAATAGGCACAATTCTGTGAATCGTCTTTCGTACGTGGTAATATCAAATCCTTGGGTTCGTAACCCTCTAAGTTCTGTCTTGAGCTTATTGACCTCGGTTCTGGGACGGTACTTCTCGTTCATCAAGTGCTTGAATGCTGACCACGGTAGTGCGTACGCATCATCTTGTCCCACTTGCTCTAGATAGGTATTCCACCATGTTAACGCAGAACCTGTGAAGGTATGCGTAGCGTACTTCACTTTGTCCTCTTCAGTACACTTACTTATGGCAAACACCGATTCAACCTTCTCGGTCCACCGTTTCAATTCGATCGGTCCTTCGGTTCCATCAAATTCCAAAGGTTTGCAGGCAGTGAATTCTTTGTAGGTGCATCCTACACGATTTCCTGTACTGCTAGATCCAAGGTTATTGTTGGTATGTAGCGCAGCCTGTACTGCGGCTATGTTTGAAGCTAGAAAAGTACGGAATTCCTCTTCATTCATATTCACGGTGTGTCGAGTAGTCGGTGCCATTTCCTTCAAAATAGTTAAATGGAACAAGTTAATCATACAGAATATTAAGAGTAGTTAATAGTATTTCGTAGCATAATATGAACTCATTTATAAAAGCTTTTTCTTCATATTAGCGTTTTATAAGTTTAAATTCGGGTAGTACCTACCCGTTAAGTTCATACTTAGTAGCTAATATACAATTCAACTACTACAATTCTATATGAAAAACTGATTGTAATAATATTTCGCGTTCAAACTTTTATACAATATTTTACAAACTTACAATACCGCTTATTTTACATAAAGCATGAAGTATAGCACACAATAACTTTGATACAAGATAGTTGTGAAGACAATTCTAGCTAGTACACAAGTCGTTCGGCAAAGGCAATAAAGACACGTAATTCATACGTCCAGAAACAAGTCATGCATTCTGGTTTTACTAGGACTACTTCCCATCCTTGGTCTTGTGCAACATAACCGTTATGGCCGTTGATAAGACAGCGTGTTGTAACGTCATCAAAGGGACGAGGGTTACGTAATGTCCAACAGTCCCGTAATAATCTAAAAACCTCATTTCTTACCCCAATTACCGACTCCGTCACTTGTGGAAACGTTTTGTTTAATAGTTGTAGCCCGATGTTCTTGTTCTCACTTTGGTGAGAAGCGAACATTACTAATCCGTAAGCATAACATGCTTCTTTATGTTGCATGTTAGCCGCTTTTTCTAAATCACAAAGTCCAATATTCGGATATATTGAGTCAAAATAATTTCTTAACCCGTTGCGTAAAATAGCATTTGGGTTCCCCGCAATATATGCGTCAAAGTAAACACATCGTAACTTATGGGTTTCCCAATGTGATATCTCCCATCTTTCAAACGAAAGTCTCTTATAAACCAAGACATTCTTGGAACGTTCTTCGAATGTCTTACAAACTGATCTCGCCTTAAATAGTTGTGCCGAAGAATTCTGGCCGACTCTAGACAAGATTTCATCAATCATGTCTCCGGGTAGGTCTCTTAAAATATTGGGTTGTCTATCCATTTTGTGTTTTTAAACTGTAAAATAGACAAGAGTTAGTTTCAAAAAAAAATACTTATTAATACAAGCAATTTTTACATATATCATAAAGCATAAGAACACTATATTACATATATTACACCACACGAATACAACTATCTTATTCCGACTCGCTCGTTTCTTCTTCTTCGGTTTTGGTTCGTTTTGCCAAGTTTGTAGGGATATATGATGTTCCCCTAATACGAGCCGTCGTTGTCCACATTGGTTTAGAAAAACCTGGTGGTTTAGAGGTTCCCGGGTCATTGTTACAACTTAAGGACTTCGGGGGTTGACGATACATATAAAGTTCATCGGGGTTGGAATTAGATTTCTCTATTTTTATGCCCTTTCCCTTATTATTTTCTTTTGCCTTTTTAAATTCAGTTGGGGTAATTTCTATAACATCATCGGAATTCTCGTCGGAATCCGATTCATCGGAGAATTGGTAATCCTCCCAATATTTTGATTCCTTGGCGGAAACACCATTGACCATAATTAACTTTGGTCGGTTGGTTGAGGATTTTCTTTTACTTAACCGTTTTATTATTTCCCCCACCGGTTCTATTTTTTCATCCGGTTCCGATTCTTCTTCCGGTTCCGACTCTTCTTCCGGTTCCTCTTCGGGAACTTGTGAATCAGTCCACAAATCATTCCAATTTACATTTGACTCTTCATTATTATTAGGTGAGTCAATGGGACTTGTTCTAGAGGTAGACATCTATCACATAATATCAAACACGTTAAGAGATTAATATATCACATAATATTCATATGTTAAAAATATATAGTTTCCAACAAAAATGTTAAGCAATCATTTTTAAAGAAAACACGGTCGAAGTCCAGACTCACTAATGCATCCTAACAAACTCGATAAGACACACTAATGCAAATTTTCTGGTTCTCTAAGACCAACGCTCGGATACCAACTGAAATGTCCCGTTCTTATTGATTAAAAACGTTCCATACTAATTGATTTCGTTGCGAGGTTTTGACCTCTATATGAGACGTTTTTCAAAGACTGCATTCATTTTTAAAACAAACCATAACCTTTATTTCATCAATAAAGGTTTAAAAAGCTTTACGTAGATTATCAAATAATGATAATCTAAAATATCCTGTTTACACACGACCATTACATAATGGTTTACAATACAAATATGTTACAACAAAATAAGTTTCTTGAATGCAGTTTTTACACAATATCATACAAGCATGGACTCCAAATCTCGTCCTTATTTAAGTATGCGACAGCGGAAGCTCTTAATAATCACCTGAGAATAAACATGCTTAAAACGTCAACAAAAATGTTGGTGAGTTATAGGTTTAACCTATATATATCAAATCATAATAATAGACCACAAGATTTCATATTTCAATACACATCCCATACATAGAGATAAAAATCATTCATATGGTGAACACCTGGTAACCGACAATAACAAGATGCATATATAAGAATATCCCCATCATTCCGGGACACCCTTCGGATATGATATATATTTCGAAGTACTAAAGCATCCGGTACTTTGGATGGGGTTTGTTAGGCCCAATAGATCTATCTTTAGGATTCGCGTCAATTAGGGTGTCTGTTCCCTAATTCTTAGATTACCAGACTTAATAAAAAGGGGCATATTCGATTTCGATAATTCAACCATAGAATGTAGTTTCACGTACTTGTGTCTATTTTGTAAATCATTTATAAAACCTGCATGTATTCTCATCCCAAAAATATTAGATTTTAAAAGTGGGACTATAACTCACTTTCACAGATTTTTACCTCGTCGGGAAGTAAGACTTGGCCACTGTTGATTCACGAACCTATAACAATATATACATATATATTAAAGTATGTTCAAAATATATTTACAACACTTTTAATATATTTTGATGTTTTAAGTTTATTAAGTCAGCTGTCCTCGTTAGTAACCTATAACTAGTTGTCCACAGTTAGATGTACAGAAATAAATCGATAAATATTATCTTGAATCAATCCATGACCCAGTGTATACGTATCTCAGTATTGATCACAACTCAAACTATATATATTTTGGAATCAACCTCAACCCTGTATAGCTAACTCCAACATTCACATATAGAGTGTCTATGGTTGTTCCGAAATATATATAGATGTGTCGACAAGATAGGTCGAAACATTGTATACGTGTCTATGGTATCTCAAGATTACATAATATACAATACAAGTTGATTAAGTTATGGTTGGAATAGATTTATTACCAATTTTCACGTAGCTAAAATGAGAAAAATTATCCAATCTTTTTTTACCCATAACTTCTTCATTTTAAATCCGTTTTGAGTGAATCAAATTGCTATGATTTCATATTGAACTCTATTTTATGAATCTAAACAGAAAAAGTATAGGTTTATAGTCGGAAAAATAAGTTACAAGTCGTTTTTGTAAAGGTAGTCATTTTAGTCGAAAGAACGACGTCTAGATGACCATTTTAGAAAACATACTTCCACTTTGAGTTTAACCATAATTTTTGGATATAGTTTCATGTTCATAATAAAAATCATTTTCTCAGAATAACAACTTTTAAATCAAAGTTTATCATAATTTTTAATTAACTAACCCAAAACAGCCCGCGGTGTTACTACGACGGCGTAAATCCGGTTTTACGGTGTTTTTCGTGTTTCCAGATTTTAAATCATTAAGTTAGCATATCATATAGATATAGAACATGTGTTTAGTTGATTTTAAAAGTCAAGTTAGAAGGATTAACTTTTGTTTGCGAACAAGTTTAGAATTAACTAAACTATGTTCTAGTGATTACAAGTTTAAACCTTCGAATAAGATAGCTTTATATGTATGAATCGAATGATGTTATGAACATCATTACTACCTTAATTTCCTTGGATAAACCTACTGGAAAAGAGAAAAATGGATCTAGCTTCAATGGATCCTTGGATGGCTCGAAGTTCTTGAAGCAGAATCATGACACGAAAACAAGTTCAAGTAAGATCATCACTTGAAATAAGATTGTTATAGTTATAGAAATTGAACCAAAGTTTGAATATGATTATTACCTTGTATTAGAATGATAACCTACTGTAAGAAACAAAGATTTCTTAAGGTTGGATGATCACCTTACAAGATTGGAAGTGAGCTAGCAAACTTGAAAGTATTCTTGATTTTATGAAACTAGAACTTTTGGAATTTATGAAGAACACTTAGAACTTGAAGATAGAACTTGAGAGAGATCAATTAGATGAAGAAAATTGAAGAATGAAAGTGTTTGTAGGTGTTTTTGGTCGTTGGTGTATGGATTAGATATAAAGGATATGTAATTTTGTTTTCATGTAAATAAGTCATGAATGATTACTCATATTTTTGTAATTTTATGAGATATTTCATGCTAGTTGCCAAATGATGGTTCCCACATGTGTTAGGTGACTCACATGTGCTGCTAAGAGCTGATCATTGGAATGTATATACCAATAGTACATACATCTAAAAGCTGTGTATTGTACGAGTACGAATACTGGTGCATACGAGTAGAATTGTTGATGAAACTGAACGAGGATGTAATTGTAAGCATTTTTGTTAAGTAGAAGTATTTGGATAAGTGTATTGAAGTCTTTCAAAAGTGTATAAATACATATTAAAACACTACATGTATATACATTTTAACTGAGTCGTTAAGTCATCGTTAGTCGTTACATGTAAGTGTTGTTTTGAAACCTTTAGGTTAACGATCTTGTTAAATGTTGTTAACCCAATGTTTATAATATCAAATGAGATTTTAAATTATTATATTATCATGATATTATCATGTATGAATATCTCTTAATATGATATATATACATTAAATGTCTTTACAACGATAATCGTTACATATATGTCTCGTTTAAAAATCATTAAGTTAGTAGTCTTGTTTTTACATATGTAGTTCATTGTTAATATACTTTATGATATGTTTTCTTATCATAGTATCATGTTAACTATATATATATATCCATATATATGTCATCATATAGTTTTTACAAGTTTTAACGTTCGTGAATCACCGATCAACTTGGGTGGTCAATTGTCTATATGAAACATATTTCAATTAATCAAGTCTTAACAAGTTTGATTGCTTAACATGTTGGAAACATTTAATCATGTAAATATCAATCTCAATTAATATATATAAACATGGAAAAGTTCGGGTCACTACAATCGCCATTTAATCATCATCACTTACTTGATATAAACCCAAGCTCTACAACCACCGACCACTGGTGTCTCCATTTCGTCACCACCATAAAGAACCTCCACCCTAATCGCCACCCTCTCCTTCGTGAACAAACCCACAACCATCTTCTCCCTCTCCTCTCTCTCTCTCTCTCTCTCTAAATTCTTGTAACCGAAACCATTTCATTTACATTCTGTTTCGTGCACATCTGCTATGGACTAAACAACCACCACATACATCATCTTCGAACACACTATCACAACCACAAACGCCATTAAATGATACTTGTGTATTGCTACTAACGGGACAGTTTCTGGTTTAAAGGAAACCACTTTCAAAACACCATAGCAATCACCATCGATTATAACCACAACCGCCTACTATCACCAAGAGTAACCACCCATCGCCACTCTCCTCACTCCATTATGAACAGCCCACCATCGACAACCACCATACCACCACCGGAGGTCACCATAACCACAACCCACCACCTTGTCTTTTTTTTTTCGAAACCATCACCTTAAAGAAACCCAAACACCATCACCCGCCATTAACCATCGAAACAACTCCACCAAACACTTTTCTGTTTTTCTGTTTTGGATTAACACCAACACCCATATCACATCATCAATTACCTATTCACTGCTGCTGTAGTACACACCTGCAACTATTGGAAAGAGTCACCTGCAACACTAACAATGATGCAATGATGATGATGATGAATAGTTGACGATGATGATGAGGTGACTGTGATGATGATGTTAGAAGATAGTTTAAAACAAGGATGATGAGAATTAAAGACGATTGCTACCATACGTTCTATTATATGTTGTTCTTGTTAAAGTTATTAACAATGATGATGAAGATATGTTTCATATTGATGAACGTGATCATGATAATGATGCTCCGTATAGACGATGATGATAATAGAGGTGTTTTATGTAAATAAATATGAAGATGAAGGAGGAAGACGATGAACTTTAGCATGATAATGTTTGATGAGATGATGTTCGATGATTATGAATTAATGATGATGGTTTTGATAAATATGATGATGATATAATGATAAAGATGATAAGAAGATGGTGATTTTATGTAATAATGATGATGAGGGTATGATGATGTTAAGGATGATGATGAGGTCGTAATAATGAAGGTGAGATGAAGAAGACAACGATTTTTTTTTATTTATTGTTGAATAATGGAATCAGTTAATCTATCATGGGTTTTAAACGCAACATGGGCTAGTTTATATTAATTGATGGGCTATTCGATGATTGGGCCGAAGTATTTGATTGTTGGACTTCCATTTTGGGCCTAAATGTTTGATGAGGAGGGAATAAAATGAATCAGAAACAAAGTCGGGTTATAAATATATTCCTGGGTTATAATTCAGAAAAGAAAGGGGTGTAGGGATGGTTTGAGGTGTTTGCTAGTGAGTGAGAGGTTGTGGGTTCGAGCCCGGGCAAGGGCACTTATTTTTTTTGGAGCTTTTTCATGTGAGGTAGTATTATTTTTCTAATTATTATTATTATTATAAACGTGTTAATAATATAACTTAATTACTTTAAGAAGTTAATAAAAGATGTTATGATTAGGAATATGGAAAAAGATTATAATTAGATTAATACATGTACGAATAAGATTAAGATTATGAATCAGAATTGTAGAGTTCATAAAGATAAGTTAGGAATCAAACATGAAAAATTAATATGACTATTAATATTATTATTAATATTATCATTATTATTTATTCATTCTTATTAAAATTATCATTTTTAATAGTATTAGAATTATCATTAAAAATATTAATAATAATAATAATATTATTATTATTATTATTATTATTATTATTATTATTATTATTTTCAAATCTAATTAGTATTATTATTATCATTATCACTATCACTATTTTATTATTATTATAATCATTATTTTTACAACAATTATATAAAAATATATATTTATTATACATATCATGAGTATACTAATATTAGATTTTTAATATAGTAATTAATATAATTTATATTAACATAATAGTTATTAAAGAATATATATCATATAAATATTTTACCAAATTATAAGGATTAATTATATTATATATAAGGATATTAATCTATATATATTATAAAACATATAAACTAAATTGGTTAATATTACAATGTGTTAATATATATATATATATATATATATATATATATATATATATATATATATATATATATATATATATATATATATATATACTTGATATAGGTTCGTGAATCCGATACCAACCCTGCATTGTTCAATTTAGTCATATGTATTTTTACTACAAAATACAGTATGGTGAGTTCATTTGCTCCCTTTTACTCTTTACATTTTTGGGATTGAGAATACATGCGCTATTTTTATAACTGCGTTATTAAATGCTTTTGAAATATATTTTAAACTGCGAATACATGAAATGCTTTTATAAATGTTTCACGAGATAGACACAAGCAAAACATTCCTCAAATGAATTATTATGCAGACAGAAGTTCTGCGAATTATTATTGAATTATGTGGACATGATAATTGCCACCGTTGAATTATGTGGACATGATAATTGCCACCGTTGAATTTTGTGGACATGATAATTGCCACCGTTGAATTTTGTGGACATGATAATTGCCACCGTTGAATTATGTGGACATGATAATTGCCACTAATTGATATGAATGTTATGTATCGAGAGAAGGATTTTATACAAAGGTTATGTGTATGTTATTTTTATACACGAGATATGTGTACGGCTAATAAGATTTATGAAAAATGGATTTCGTACACGAGAAAGGTGTACTGTATTTAAAAGATATCGCATGTACATTACAGGTGGGTATAGGATTCGGGCCCATTTGTACCATCCAGCATTTAAATCTTGTGGTCTATCAAAATGATGAATTTTATTGTTTTATGATAAACTTATGAACTCACCAACCTTTTGGTTGACACTTTAAAGCATGTTTATTCTCAGGTATGAAAGAAATCTTCCGCTGTGCATTTGCTCATTTTAAAGACATTATTTGGATTCAATCATCGCAATGGGACCAGATGTTGGTGACTTCGTCCAGATGGATTAGGACGGGGTATGACAGTGAAGATTTGTGGATCAATCCTAGGAGCAAGAGTTAAAGTTGTTCTCCTTGTTGTTAGCTACAAGAGGATAGTCTTGGTAAGTTCTAACCTTATGTTTTAAGTTTTAATTGGTTAATGGCTAGGGTTTTGGTTACTAGAGATTTGTATGACCCATTTGAGGGTAAAATGGGTGAATTTGGGTTGTGTTGTTGTAATGAAACCCTAATAGCCACAATCTAGGGTTTTGGCATTATGATTTGAGGTTGTAAGTGTCAAATGGTGTTGTTAGTCACTAATGCACTTTAAGATTAATGAAAGAAGTGTAAATGGGTAAGTTTGACTTGTTGTGAGTCTAAGTAATATAAAATGGGTTAAAATGTACTAGTTGACCTAATTAGATGAAATGGGTATGGATTACCCTAAGTTTTGTGTTAATTGAAGTTAGTAGACTTTAATTCACTAGGCTTAGTGATTAAAGTCGAGTCTTGGCCATTTATTGGCGGTTGCGTGTAGTTGAGTCATTTAATGCAAATTGGGTCATTAAATGCTCAAGTGGGAGTATCGTGGTTAATCCCACTAGTTGTGAAATTGAATGTGCACTTAATGATTTAGGTACATTGTGTTGAAGCTCGGAAGTGCTAAATCATCATCCTTGTGACAAGGTGAGTGGAGTAATTATACGTATGTGTATATAGCGTATTTATTTGTGAATGTTATGGTATGAACCACTGAGCATGTAGTGCCATAACATGTGTGGGTTAGGATGTGAACCACGAGCCGGTAGCATCGAGTGTGAACCACGAGCCGGTAGCACTATAAACTAAGATGTGAACCACGAGCCGGTAGCACCATAGCGATATTGGTTAACCATATTGAGATTGTTGTTTTGTTTAGCATATTATATATATATATTGAGTTGAGTATATGCTAATGAAGTGGTGTGATAATGTACGACTTGTTAGTGTTACGGGTATGTTGACATGCTATTTGAGTTACAAGTTCGTATGAGGTATTTGGTATTGTGATTGCAAATGGATAGGTTATATATATGTATGTATAATTGTTGCACTCACTAAGCATTGCTTACCCTCTCGTTGTTTATCATTTTATAGGTTCCGGCTTGGACAAGGGTAAGGGCATACGGTTGGATTAGTTGTCTCCCGTTTATGTTGACAGGGGGTGTTTTTGGTGTTAGCTTTTTGAAGTTGGCCTAACGTTTTGGGTAGTTTAGCCCCAAACCGTGCACGAGTGTCGTTTGGATTATAAACTATCATTGTAGTGGGTCAAACTTGTATAAACCTTAATTAATGGCCTTCGTACCTTTTGTAAACATTTAAATTGATGTACGTTTAAATGGAACTTGTGAAATGGTTTACATATTTAATTGGCGCGTAAATGTGTATTATAAAAAAAAATTATCGTATGGAATACGGGTTGGGTTGTTTCAAGTGGTATCAGAGCATGGTCTAAGGGATTTAGGCGACTTGAGATAGGTGCCTAGACTTAGACTTTATTGTGTGAGCGCTTTATGCGGGACTTGTAGGACTTTGAGTCTAATCGGAAATTGTTAGTGCTTTGGTTTATGTGAACTAACCTTGTGCTAATTGTTTTGTGTTGTGTTTAGCAATCATCAAGCAAGACGGACGTTGTACTAGCAAGTAAATGCGACGTGCTCGCGTAACAACGATTAGCTACCGTTGTTACGGGTGCAAATTTTGTCAAACGAGTAATGTATGACGATTGTTGAGCAAGATGGAGTAGTGTGGTGCGCATGTATATGCTTACGTGTTATGCCTTTCGTTCATGGTTTAACCTTTTCCGTTTTATAGAATGAAGACGAGAAACGGACACGATAATGATATCGGTGGTACAAGCGAGGACCCCGAATTCACGGCCAAGGTTGAGGCCATCTTGAAGAACTACAAGGAGGATTTTCTTGTTAGCGTGAGAAAGGTTTTCAAGGAATCAGTTGACGAGTAAATAACCGATTTAATTAACGAACGAATGAAGGCCACTGTTGAAATGTCCCGTTCATATTGATTATAAACGTTCCATATTAATTGATTTCGTTGCGAGGTTTTGACCTCTATATGAGACGTTTTTCAAAGACTGCATTCATTTTTAAAACAGCCATAACCTTTATTTTATCAATAAAGGTTTCAAAAGCATTACGTAGATTATCAAATAATGATAATCTAAATTATACTGTTTACACACGATCATTACATAATGGTTTACAATAGAAATATATTACATCGACATATGTTTCTTGAATGCAGTTTTTACATAATATCATACAAACATGGACTCCAAATCTTGTCCTTATTTTAGTATGCAACATCAGAAGCTCTTAGTATTCACCTGAGAATAAACATGCTTTAAACGTCAACAAAAATGTTGGTGAGTTATAGGTTTAACCTATATATATCAAATCGTAACAATAGACCACAAGATTTCATATTTCAATATACATCCCATACATAGAGATAAAAATCATTCATATGGTGAACACCTGGTAACCGACATTAACAAGATGCATATATAAGAATATCCCCATCATTCTGGGACACCCTTCGGATATGATATAAATTTCGAAGTACTAAAGTATCCGGTACTTTGGATGGGGTTTGTTAGGCCCAATAGATCTATCTTTAGGATTCGCGTCAATTAGGGTGTCTGTTCCCTAATTCTTAGATTAACAGACTTAATAAAAAGGGGCATATTCGATTTCGATAATTCAACCATAGAATGTAGTTTCACGTACTTGTGTCTATTTTGTAAATCAATTTATAAAACCTGCATGTATTCTCATCCCAAAAATATTAGATTTTAAAAGTGGGACTATAACTCACTTTCACAGATTTTTACTTCGTCGGGAAGTAAGACTTGGCCACTTGTCGATTCACGAACCTATAACAAATATGTACATATATATCAAAGTATATTCAAAATATATTTACAACACTTTTAATACATTTTGATGTTTTAAGTTTATTAAGTCAGCTGTCCTCGTTAGTAACCTGCAACTAGTTGTCCAACGTTAGATGTACAGAAAAAAATTGATATATATTATCTTGAATCAATCCACGACCCAGTGTATATACATCTCAGGCTAGATCACAACTCAAAGTATATATATTTTTGGAATCAACTTCAACCCTACATAGCTAACTCCCTCATTACTGCATATAGAGTGTCTATGGTTGTTCCAAATAATATATACACATGGGTCGATATGATATGTCAAAACATTTGCATACGTGTCTATGGTATCCCAAGATTAGATAATATATTAGAATATATGTATAATACAATATAAGTTAGCTAGGATATGATTAATATAGATTTGTTACCAATTTTCACGTTGCTACAACAAGAAAAATTATCCAATCTTGTTTTACCCATAACTTCTTCATTTTAAATCCGTTTTGAGTGAATCAAATTGCTATGGTTTCATATTGAACTCTATTTTATGAATCTAAATAGAAAAAGTATAGGTTTATAGTCAGAAATATAAGTTACAAGTCATTTTTGTAAAGGTAGTCATTTCAGTCGAAAGAACGACGTCTAGATGACCATTTTAGAAAACATACTTCCACTTTGAGTTTAACCATGATTTTTGGATATAGTTTCATGTTCATAAGAAAAATCATTTTCCCAGAAGAACAACTTTTAAATCAAAGTTTATCATAGTTTTTAATTAACTAACCCAAAACAGCCCGCGGTGTTACTACGATGGCGTATGTCCGGTTTTACAGTGTTCTTCGTGTTTCCAGGTTTTAAATCATTAAGTTAGCATATCACATAGATATAGAACATGTGTTTAGTTGATTTTAAAAGTCAAGTTAGAAGGATTAACTTTTGTTTGCGAACAAGTTTAGAATTAACTAAACTATGTTCTAGTGATTACAAGTTTAAACCTTCGAATAAGATAGCTTTATATGTATGAATCGAATGATGTTATGAACATCATTACTACCTCAAGTTTTCTGGATAAAGCTACTGGAAATAAGAAAAATGGATCTAGCTTCAAAGGATCCTTGGATGGCTTGAAAGTTCTTGAAGCAGAATCATGACACGAAAAACAAGTTCAAGTAAGATTTCCACTCGAAATAAGATTGTTATAGTTATAGAAATTGAATCAAAGTTTGAATATGAGTATTACCTTGTATTAAAAAGATATCTTACTTTAAATAAGAAAGATTTCTTGAGGTTGGATGATCACTCTACAAGATTGGAAGTAAGCTAGCAAACTTGGAAGTATTCTTGATTTTATGAAACTAGAACTTGTAGAATTTATAAAGAACACTTAGAACTTGAAGATAGAACTTTAGAGAGATCAATTAGATGAAGAAAATTAAAGAATTAAAGTGTTTGTAGGTGTTTTTGGTCGTTGGTATATGGATTAGATATAAAGGATATGTAATTTTGTTTTCATGTAAATAAGTCATGAATGATTACTAATATTTTTGTAATTTTATGAGATATTTCATGCTAGTTACCAAATGATGGTTCCCACATGTGTTAGGTGACTCACATGGGTTGCTAAGAGCTGATCATTGGAGTGTATATACTAATAGTACATACATCTAAAACCTGTGTATTGTACGAGTACGAATACGGGTGCATACGAGTAGAATTGTTGATGAAACTGAACGAGGATGTAATTGTAAGCATTTTTGTTAAGTAGAAGTATTTTGATAAGTGTATTGAAGTCTTTCAAAAGTGTATGAATACATATTAAAACACTACATGTATATACATTTTAACTGAGTCGTTAAGTCATCGTTAGTCGTTACATGTAAATGTTGTTTTGAAATCTTTAGGTTAACGATCTTGTTAAATGTTGTTAACCCAATGTTTATAATATCAAATGAGATTTTAAATTATTATATTATCATGATAATATGATATATGAATATCTCTTAATATGATATATATACATTAAATGTCGTTACAACGATAATCGTTACATATATGTCTCGTTTCAAAATCATTAAGTTAGTAGTCTTGCTTTTACATATGTAGTTCATTGTTAATATACTTAATGATATGTTTACTTATCATAATATCATTTTAACTATATATATATATATATATATATATCCATATATATGTCATCATATAGTTTTTACAAGTTTTAACGTTCGTGAATTATCCTTCAACTTGGGTGGTCAATTGTCTATATGAAACCTATTTCAATTAATCTAGTCTTAACAAGTTTGATTGCTTAACATGTTAGAAACACTTAATCATGTAAATAACAATTTCATTTAATATATATATAAACATGGTAAAGTTCGGTTCACTACAGTACCTACCCGTTAAATAAATTTCGTCCCGAAATTTTAAGCAGTTGGAGGTGTTGACGTATCTTCTGGAAATAAATGCGGGTATTTCTTCTTCATATGATCTTCACGCTCCCAGGTGAACTCGGGTCCTCTACGAGCATTCCATCGAACCTTAACAATCGGTATCTTGTTTTGTTTAAGTCTCTTAACCTCACGATCCATTATTTCGACGGGTTCTTCAATGAATTGAATTTTTTCATTGATTTGGATTTCGTCCAACGGAATAGTGAGATCTTCTTTAGTAAAACATTTCTTCAAATTCGAGACGTGGAAAGTGTTATGTACATTCGCAAGTTGTTGAGGTAACTCAAGTCGGTAAGCTACTGGTCCGACACGATCAATAATCTTGAATGGTCCAATATACCTTGGATTTAATTTCCCTCGTTTACCAAATCGAACAACACCTTTCCAAGGTGCAACCTTAAGCATGACCATCTCTCCAATTTCAAATTCTATGTCTTTTCTTTTAATGTCGGCGTAGCTCTTTTGTCGACTTTGGGCGGTTTTCAACCGTTGTTGAATTTGGATGATCTTCTCGGTAGTTTCTTGTATTATCTCCGGACCCGTAATCTGTCTATCCCCCACTTCACTCCAACAAATTAGAGACCTGCACTTTCCACCATAAAGTGCTTCAAATGACGCCATCTCAATGCTTGAATGGTAACTGTTGTTGTAGGAAAATTATGCTAACGGTAGATATCGATCCCAACTGTTTCCGAAATCAATAACACATGCTCGTAGCATGTCTTCAAGCGTTTGTATCATCCTTTCGCTCTGCCCATCAGTTTGTGGATGATAGGCAGTACTCATGTCTAGACGAGTTCCTAATGATTGCTGTAATGTCTTCCAGAATCTTGAAATAAATCTGCCATCCCTATCAGAGATAATAGAGATTGGTATTCCATGTCTGGAGATGACTTCCTTCAAATACAGTCGTGCTAACTTCTCCATCTTGTCATCTTCTCTTATTGGCATGAAGTGTGCTGACTTGGTGAGACGATCAACTATTACCCAAATAGTATCATAACCACTTGCAGTCCTTGGCAATTTAGTAATGAAATCCATGGTAATGTTTTCCCATTTCTATTCCGGGATTTTAGGTTGTTGTAGTAGACCTGATGGTTTCTGATGTTCAGCTTTGACCTTAGAACACGTCAAACATTCTCCTACATATTTAGCAATATCGGCTTTCATACCTGGCCACCAAAAATGTTTCTTAAGATCCTTTTACATCTTCCCCGTTCCAGGATGTATTGAGTATCTGGTTTTATGAGCTTCTCTAAGTACCATTTCTCTCATATCTCCAAATTTTGGTACCCAAATTCTTTCAGCCCTATACCGGGTTCCGTCTTCCAGAATATTAAGATGCTTCTCCGATCCTTTGGGTATTTCATCCTTTAAATTTCCCTCTTTTAAAATGAAATGTCCCGTTCTTATTGATTAAAAATGTTCCATATTAATTGATTTCGTTGCGAGGTTTTGACCTCTATATGAGACGTTTTTCAAAGACTGCATTCATTTTTAAAACAAACCATAACCTTTATTTCATAAATAAAGGTTTAAAAAAAAAAGCTTTACGTAGATTATCAAATAATGATAATCTAAAATATCCTGTTTACACACGACCATTACATAATGGTTTACAATACAAATATGTTACATCAAAATCAGTTTCTTGAATGCAGTTTTTACACAATATCATACAAACATAGACTCCAAATCTTGTCCTTATTTTAGTATGCAACAGCGGAAGCTCTTAATATTCACCTGAGAATAAACATGCTTTAAACGTCAACAAAAATGTTGGTGAGTTATAGGTTTAACCTATATATATCAAATCGTAACAATAGACCACAAGATTTCATATTTCAATACACATCCCATACATAGAGATAAAAATCATTCATATGGTGAACACCTGGTAACCGACATTAACAAGATGCATATATAAGAATATCCCCATCATTCCGAGACACCCTTCGGATATGATATAAATTTCGAAGTACTAAAGAATCCGGTACTTTGGATGGGGTTTGTTAGGCCCAATAGATCTATCTTTAGGATTCGCGTCAATTAGGGTGTCTGTTCCCTAATTCTTAGATTACCAGACTGAAGGTATTTCATATGCTCGAGAGACATATTAAACTAATGTGGCTAACATGTTATGATCCAAGTCGGGTCATACCCAATAACAAGCTAATCAACACTTTAGTATTTATCTTATCGAATGTATCGTCAAGTAAATACTCGACACTTAATTTTAGAAAATTGGTTTTCTAAAATATAAATAACTTGAGTTTAAATTATTTGGATAATTTATTTAAATAATGGATCTAATTGTTTATATGGTTAAACAATTAATATGTGTTCTACATTTTATAAAAGGATTATAAAAGTAGGAACATCCACCCCTTTTATGCTTGCTTTATATACATATATATATATATATATATATATATATATATATATATATATATATATATATATATATATATATATATATATATATATATATATGTATGTGTTTGATAGTTTATAAGTATTTAAACTATTAAGTGGAAGCATATTTTATAAAGGGTTTTATAAAATATAAAAGCAAGTATTTTATCAACATGTACAAATAAATAAAATGTTGCAAAATAAAAAAAAAAAAGGAAAAAGGGGTGCATGGGTGGTGGTGGTGGTTTGGGGCTTCCAAGAAAGGCCACCCATGCTTGAGTGTGGAGTTAATTCTCTCTTTGTTTAAGGGCATGCAAAGCCTTTTCTCTTACACACCTTTTCACACTCAAGTTAGATTCAAAAATTAGCAAAACATTTCTCTCTTCCTCTTGCTCATTTGGCCGAAATTTTGGGAGAGAAAAAGGGTTCATAGCTTGCATTTTTGCTAATATTAAGTGTTTAGTAAATCCTAACTAAAGGTAGTGTTGATTGCTAAAGCTTGTGGGTATTCTTTGCTTGAGGTTTCATACTTTTGAGGCTTGCTTCATCATCTTCTTCATCATCCAAGTTTGTAACCCTCAACTAGCTTGAGGAGGTAAAATATCCTTAAACCCACTTATATATATGTAAGTATAATTCAAGACTTGATATGGTTATGGATTTTGTCTTTCAAAATGGTTAATCTATAATATGAACTTCTTGCTTCCGCTTACTTTTATATTCATAAAATGGGTTTTATGAACTAGTTAAATATGTAGAACATGAATTTTAAAAGATTGTCAAAATCCATCAATGGTATCTAGAGCCGAGGTCTATGGATTATGATTCTATATTGTCTTTGAACCCACTATTTTTTGCATTCCAAGTACATGCATGAAAATGGAATACAAAAATTTTCGGGTTCGGGTGGATATTTTTTTTGGGCCGAAAATTTGGAGACCCAAAATGGGTTTTGGGTGCTTCCATTTTTTTCAATTTTGTTGTATGTTCATGTTCACAATCATTGCCTAGACCTTGTGGTTGTTTGGTTGCATGTTTGATGATTATTATTTATTCATATGGTTTGTAATAATTTTGGTAATTTTGGTTTGTAATAAGTTGTAGAAATCTTGTAATTTTCATGTAATTTATTCTATTTGGTTTGTAATATAGAATAGGTTGTATTTTCTTTTTTCTAGAAAAATGTATTAGGATATATTTTCTTGTAAAAATGAAGATGCAAGATGAAGACATGGAAGATACAAGATTAAGTGGGAGATATAAAATCTCCTACTTTGTGCTATAACCCTTGCCGGTGGCATTTGTTTTCGGCTAAACAAATGTCTACCAAGAAAGGCTTGATTGTGAACACTTTATTTTGCATGTGTGGTTGTTTTTGTATGATTGTGGATTGTATGTTTGTATGCTACAAGTTATTCACACAAGTTTACAACTTGCAAAATACTTTATAAATGGTTATATTAAAAACAACATATGACACTAATAATTGGTTATTAGACCTAAATAAGATGGTTTATTTAAAAGGTAATAAAATGGTTTATAACTAGTAATTGGTTTACTAAAAGGACATGAAAATAGGTTTTTCATAAAATGCTACACACCAAATGCATGTTGGTGTATAGCACTTTGTTTTCTAAAACTAGAATGTAGAAAACTTAAAATCCCTTTACTAAAACAAGGTAAACAAGTTAAACGCCATCCTTTTGTGCAAACACTTAGACATATTAGGAATCTCTTGATGGGATAAAGGTCACCTAACCGTCATGAGTGAACTAATATGAATAAGGTACACTTCACATACATATGGGATAAAGGTCACCTAACCACTTGTATGTTAAGTCTACATGTTTACACGAGTAGGACGACTTGATTTGGGAATCATGAACTTAGGGTCACCGAAGCATGAGGAACAAATAGGCGTTGATGGGATTAATATGCCATGCAAAAGGATTGCATGATCCCATAACTTAGAAGTTGCAAAAGGATTGCAATTGTCATTAAGACTACCTAGCTAAATCAAATGACGGGATAAAGGTCACCTAATCGAAATTTGATTTACCGTTGGATTCTAATATTTAATAAAACAAATTAAAAGGGTATTGTTTATTAAATTTAAAATCAATACTTAAATGAACTTTGTTAATTTTGTAGATGGCCGCTAATAACAACAACAACATGCAAAACGCACCACTTAACATGAACAACCTATCATTAAGGTCTCTATTAGAGAAAGACAAACTCAACCATACAAATTTTATGGATTGGTTCCGCAATCTTCGGATTGTCCTCAAACAAGAGGATAAAATGTATGTGCTTGAGGACCCCATTCTCGATCAACCGGATGAGAGTGATGTGGAGGCAATGGCCTCTTACAATAAGTATTGCCACGACTCCCTTCAAGTCTCATGCTTAATGCTTGGGACTATGATACCCGAACTCCAAAAGGATTTCGAGCATCATAGTGCATACGACATGATAACACAATTGAAGGAGATGTTTCTCCAACAAGCACGTGTTGAGCGTTTCGAAACGGTTCGGGCGCTTCATGCTTGTCGTATGGACGATACCCAATCGGTTTCATCTTATGTACTTAAGATGAAAAGCCTTATCGATCGTGCTAACCGTCTTAACCTTAACATATCTAATGAGTTAGCCACCGATCTTATCCTTAACTCCCTATCAAAGAGGTTTGATCAATTTGTAATTAATTACAACATGAATGGGATGGATAAGAGCATAGGTGAGCTTCATGGTATGCTTAGAACGGCGGAAACTAGCATGGGTAAAAGGGCTTTACCCGTGTTGGCAATCGATCAAGGTGGGTCCAAAGGTAACACCTCCAAGCCAAAGGTGGCTAAGAGGAAAGGACCCGCCTATCAAGGCAAGGGAAAGGGGAAGATGGTTACCCCAACCAAGAACAAGAACAAGAAGCAAAAGGTTGCGGAAAAGGCAAACCCCAAGGAAGACCCATGTTTCGGTTGCGGTGAAATGGGTCATTGGAAACGAAACTGTCCGGTCTACCTTAAGGAGTTGAAAGAAAAGAGGGATGCGGGGCAATCCTCAGGTAATATATATATGGTATATATAGAGCTTAGTATTACTTCTTCTAATACATGGGTATTAGACACTGGATGTGGAACTCACATTTGCAATTCTTTGCAGGGGTTCAAAAGAAGTAACAAGCAAACGGGAACATCAAGTCTCTTCATGGGGAATGGAGCTAAAGTGCAAGTGAAGGCTCAAGGAGACTTTGTGTTAAAACTTCCAAGTGGCTTGGAACTTATTTTGAATGATGTCTTGTATGCACCCGACTTATGTCGAAACATTATTTCTATTTCCCGTTTGAGACAATGTGGATTTAATGTTAATTTTATTAATGATGATATCCATTTTTGTTTAGATAATGTATTCTATTTCAAGGCTTCGCCTTCAAATGGAATTTATGAATTGGTTCAAGATGACGCATCATCAAGCTCTATATACCATACTAGCACCAAGAAACTCAAAAGGGATTTGAGTGATTCCTATTTATGGCATTGTCGCCTTGGTCATATAAACAAGAACCGAATGCATACACTTCAAAAGAATGGACTTTTGAAATCAAGTGAAATGGATTCATTTGATGTATGTGAATCTTGTTTACAAGGCAAAATGACTAAAGCACCTTTCAAAGGGACTTATGAAAGGGCTAAAGATTTATTGGGATTAATACATTCGGATGTATGTGGACCCTTTAAACCCATGACTAGGAATGGTGAAAGATACTTTGTTACTTTCATTGATGACTTTAGTCGTTTCGGATATGTCTACTTATTAAGACACAAGGACGAAACGTTTGAAGCATTCAAAGAATACCAAAATGAAGTACAAAATCAACTCAATAAGACAATCAAGGTACTTCGTACCGATAGAGGAGGTGAATACCTAAGCGATGCTTTCCAAGATCATCTTAGGAGTTGTGGGATTATCTCACAACTTACTCCACCCGGAACACCCCAACTTAATGGAGTTTCCGAAAGGAGGAACCGAACCCTAATGGATATGGTTCGATCTATGATGGCTAGAAGCTCGTTACCTCTATCATTTTGGGGTTATTGTCTAAGCTCCGCGGCTCGTATTTTAAATATGGCCCCAACCAAGAAAGTGGAACGAACTCCTCACGAGATGTGGTTTGGAAAGCCTCCTTCTCTTTCATACTTAAAAGTATGGGGATGTGAAGCTTATCCTAAGCGTTATGTAGCTAATAAGCTACATGCTCGGTCCACAAAGTGTATCTTCATAGGGTATCCCAAAGATGACATGGGATATTACTTCTATGATCCATCCGAGCAAACGGTATTTGTTGCTCGGAAAGCGGAATTCCTTGAAACCAAGTTCCTTATGGAAGGTGATGGTGAAAGGAAGATAGATCTTGTAGAGGTACAAGATCAAGCCGATGATACACAATTGGTTGGCACTAGCACTCAACATGAGGATGTTGAAAATGATCAAGTGGATGATCAAGGTACACAAGACGTTCGAAGATCTAGTAGGATTAGTAATCCTCCTGAGAGATATGGTTTTCTCGTGGATGGTTGCTATACGGTTGATTTGGATGAACCGACAAACTACAAAGATGCTTTATCAAGGATTGATAAAGACAAATGGCAGGAAGCCATGAACGCCGAGATGCAATCCATGTATGAAAACCAAGTTTGGGAACTTGTCGTGCAACCTCCTAGCTCCAAGCTAGTTGATTGCAAGTGGCTTTTCAAGAAGAAAACCGACATACATGGAAACTTGGATACATACAAAGCTAGACTTGTAGCAAAAGGTTTCACTCAAACCCAAGGGGTTGATTATGATGAAACTTTCTCGCCTGTGGCAATGCTAAAGTCTATTAGGATATTATTTGCCATTGCTGCTCACTATGACTATGAAATATGGCAAATGGATGTCAAAACCGCTTTCCTAAATGGATATCTTGAGGAAGATGTCTATATGGTACAGCCCGAAGGTTTTGTTGATCCGAAAAATCCTAAAAAGGTATGCAAGTTAAAGAAATCAATCTACGGATTGAAACAAGCATCTAGAATGTGGAATCATCGTTTTAATGAAGTGGCAAAGAAATTTGGCTTCATTAAAAATGGGGATGAAGCTTGTGTATACAAGAAGGCTAGTGGGAGCTCCATAATGTTCCTTGTGCTATATGTGGATGATATATTATTATTTGGGAATGATATAACCACAATGCAAGAAGTCAAAACTTGGTTAAAAGGTTGCTTCTCCATTAAGGATCTTGGAGAAGCGCAATACATATTGGGGATTGGAATCTATAGGAATAGATCCAAGAGATTGATAGGTTTAAGCCAAAGTACATACATTGATAAAATCTTGAAAAGGTTCAAGATGGAAAACTCTAAGAAAGGTTTGGTACCTATTCAAAAGGGAACCGTTCTCAGTTCATCTCAGTGTCCTACCACCAAAGATGAACAAGAGAGAATGAAGAAAGTCCCATACGCATCTGCTATTGGGTCTATCATGTATGCAATGATATGTACTAGACTGGATGTGTCATGCGCTCTAAGCCTGACAAGTAGATACCAGAATAACCCGGGAAATAGTCATTGGACTGCGGTTAAATGTATATTGAAATACCTTAGAAGGACTAAGGATATGTTTCTAATATATGGGTCTGGTGAGGAGGAACTCGTTGTAAAAGGTTACGTGGACGCGAGTTTTCAAACTGATCGAGATGACTCTCGGTCACAATCCGGTTATGTATTCATGTTAAATGGTGGTGCGGTCTCTTGGAAGAGTGCGAAACAGGAAGTTGTTGCGTTATCCACTACAGAGTCGGAGTACATTGCCGCCTCATTGGCAGCTCAGGAAGCTGCATGGATGAAGAAATTCATAGACGACTTAGGAGTGGTCCCTTCCATTCAGGACCCTCTTGAGATCTTTTGTGACAACGAGGGTGCGATTGCTCAAATCAAGGAACCTCGTGCACATCAAAAGACTCGTCACATTGAGCGGAGATTCAACTACATTAGGGATGAGGTTGAAAAAGGAAAGATATGTATTCACAAAGTTCACACAGATCAAAATGTTGCGGATCCACTCACGAAGCTTTTACATGGGCCAAAACATGAGGGACATGTTTGTGCATTAGGGCTTCGATATTCTAGTGATTGGAATTGATCTATTTTACGTATTGTAACGGAACGAATTAATTCAAACTCATTAATATAATTATGGTATTAATTTAAATTATGAGTCATGTTCCTATTTTGCATATTTTATCCATGAATAAACTATTATTCTAAATTCCGTGGTTGATCACATTTGTGGGAACAAGTGTGAGGTCTAGACTATTATGAACTTGGATTGGTTAACATTCAAATGGTGAATGTGGGGCAAGGTTGCGACCAAGGTTCATAGATATTTGTGGGATACAAATATTGGAAGACCCGCTCTCAAGATTTACTATATGGAGCCTTTGTGGTTGATCACATGTAATCTTGAGTAAAGGAGAATATCATTATATCCTCTGACCTGAGACACATATTGGGTTCAGATATTCACCGAATATTGTGCCTTGATTCTTTCCTTCGCTATTCTGAAACATGGTAGTACATAAGGGAGGCTTCAGGTATGGTACAAGGTGTAGTGTCTAGGACGTATGTAGTCAAGATGGAATTTGTCCCTCTTATTCGTTGAGAGTCGGATGTCTAAGGCCTGATAAAGTTAGATCTATAAGAGAGTGATCATTCTATGTCTCTTGGATTTAACATGACATCTAGGACAAAAGGATATATTGAAAGACTCACCTAATTCATATTCGAGATGGGAACTCGAAAGGGATGATGTTATTGAATGGCACTAAGTCATAACATATAAGGGGTGATGGACGGTAGTTAGGTGGTATCCATCACTTGCATTAATTTCTTATGTTTCTCGTACAAGTGGGAGATTGAAGGTATTTCATATGCCCGAGAGACATATTAAACTAATGTGGCTAACATGTTATGATCCAAGTCGGGTCATACCCAATAACAAGCTAATCAACACTTTAGTATTTATCTTATCGAATGGATCGTCAAGTAAATACTCGACACTTAATTTTAGAAAATTGGTTTTCTAAAATATAAATAACTTGAGTTTAAATTATTTGGATAATTTATTTAAATAATGGATCTAATTGTTTATATGGTTAAACAATTAATATATGTTCTACATTTTATAAAAGGATTATAAAAGTAGGAACATCCACCCCTTTTATGCTTGCTTTATATACATATATATATATATATATATATATATATATATATATATATATATATATATATATATATATATATATATGTGTTTGATAGTTTATAAGTATTTAAACTATTAAGTGGAAGCATATTTTATAAAGGGTTTTATAAAATATAAAAGCAAGTATTTTATCAACATGTACAAATAAATAAAATGTTGCAAAATAAAAAAAAAAAAAAAGGAAAAAGGGGTGCATGGGTGGTGGTGGCGGTTTGGGGCTTCCAAGAAAGGCCACCCATGCTTGAGTGTGGAGTTAATTCTCTCTTTGTTTAAGGGCATGCAAAGCCTTTTCTCTTACACACCTTTTCACACTCAAGTTAGATTCAAAAATTAGCAAAACATTTCTCTCTTCCTCTTGCTCATTTGGCCGAAATTTTGGGAGAGAAAAAGGGTTCATAGCTTGCATTTTTGCTAATATTAAGTGTTTAGTAAATCCTAACTAAAGGTAGTGTTGATTGCTAAAGCTTGTGGGTATTCTTTGCTTGAGGTTTCATACTTTTGAGGCTTGCTTCATCATCTTCTTCATCATCCAAGTTTGTAACCCTCAACTAGCTTGAGGAGGTAAAATATCCTTAAACCCACTTATATATATGTAAGTATAATTCAAGACTTGATATGGTTATGGATTTTGTCTTTCAAAATGGTTAATCTATAATATGAACTTCTTGCTTCCGCTTACTTTTATATTCATAAAATGGGTTTTATGAACTAGTTAAATATGTAGAACATGAATTTTAAAAGATTGTCAAAATCCATCACAGACTTAATAAAAAGGGGCATATTCGATTTCGATAATTCAACCATAGAATGTAGTTTCACGTACTTGTGTCTATTTTGTAAATCATTTATAAAACCTGCATGTATTCTCATCCCAAAAATATTAGATTTTAAAAGTGGGACTATAACTCACTTTCACAGATTTTTACTTCGTCGGGAAGTAAGACTTGGCCACTGGTTGATTCACGAACCTATAACAATATATACATATATATCAAAGTATGTTCAAAATATATTTACAACACTTTTAATATATTTTGATGTTTTAAGTTTATTAAGTCAGCTGTCCTCGTTAGTAACCTACAACTAGTTGTCCACAGTTAGATGTACAGAAATAAATCGATAAATATTATCTTGAATCAATCCACGACCCAGTGTATACGTATCTCAGTATTGATCACAACTCAAACTATATATATTTTGGAATCAACCTCAACCCTGTATAGCTAACTCCAACATTCACATATAGAGTGTCTATGGTTGTTCCGAAATATATATAGATGTGTCGACATGATAGGTCGAAACATTGTATACGTGTCTATGGTATCTCAAGATTACATAATATACAATACAAATTGATTAAGTTATGGTTGGAATAGATTTGTTACCAATTTTCACGTAGCTAAAATGAGAAAAATTATCCAATCTTGTTTTACCCATAACTTCTTCATTTTAAATCCGTTTTGAGTGAATCAAATTGCTATGGTTTCATATTGAACTCTATTTTATGAATCTAAACAGAAAAAGTATAGGTTTATAGTCGGAAAAATAAGTTACAAGTCGTTTTTGTAAAGGTAGTCATTTCAGTCGAAAGAACGACGTCTAGATGACCATTTTAGAAAACATACTTCCACTTTGAGTTTAACCATAATTTTTGGATATAGTTTCATGTTCATAATAAAAATCATTTTCTCAGAATAACAACTTTTAAATCAAAGTTTATCATAGTTTTTAATTAACTAACCCAAAACAGCCCGCGGTGTTACTACGACGGCGTAAATCTGGTTTTACGGTGTTTTTCGTGTTTCCAGGTTTTAAATCATTAAGTTAGCATATCATATAGATATAGAACATGTGTTTAGTTGATTTTAAAAGTCAAGTTAGAAGGATTAACTTTTATTTGTGAACAAGTTTAGAATTAACTAAACTATGTTCTAGTGATTACAAGTTTAAACCTTCGAATAAGATAGCTTTATATGTATGAATCGAATGATGTTATGAACATCATTACTACCTTAAGTTGATTGGATAAACTACTGGAAAAGAGAAAAATGGATCTAGCTTCAACGGATCCTTGGATGGCTCGAAGTTCTTGAAGCAGAATCATGACACGAAAACAAGTTCAAGTAAGATCATCACTTGAAATAAGATTGTTATAGTTATAGAAATTGAACCAAAGTTTGAATATGATTATTACCTTGTATTAGAATGATAACCTACTGTAAGAAACAAAGATTTCTTGAGGTTGGATGATCACCTTACAAGATTGGAAGTGAGCTAGCAAACTTGAAAGTATTCTTGATTTTATGTAACTAGAACTTGCAGAATATATGAAGAACACTTAGAACTTGAAGATAGAACTTTAGAGAGATCAATTAGATGAAGAAAATTGAAGAATGAAAGTGTTTGTAGGTGTTTTTGGTCGTTGGTGTATGGATTAGATATAAAGGATATGTAATTTTGTTTTCATGTAAATAAGTCATGAATGATTACTCATATTTTTGTAATTTTATGAGATATTTCTTGCTAGTTGCCAAATGATGGTTCCCGCATGTGTTAGGTGACTCACATGGGCTGCTAAAAGCTGATCATTGGAGTGTATATACCAATAGTACATACATCTAAAAGCTGTGTATTGTACGAGTACGAATACGGGTGCATACGAGTAGAATTGTTGATGAAACTGAACGAGGATGTAATTGTAAGCATTTTTGTTAAGTAGAAGTATTTTGATAAGTGTATTGAAGTCTTTCAAAAGTGTATAAATACATATTAAAACACTACATGTATATACATTTTAACTGAGTCGTTAAGTCCTCGTTTGTCGTTATATGTAAGTGTTGTTTTGAAACCTTTAGGTTAACGATCTTGTTAAATGTTGTTAACCCAATGTTTATAATACCAAATGAGATTTTAAATTATTATATTATCATGATATTATCATGTATGAATATCTCTTAATATAATATATATACATTAAATGTCTTTACAACGATAATCGTTACATATATGTCTCGTTTAAAAATCATTAAGTTAGTAGTCTTGTTTTTACATATGTAGTTCATTGTAAATATACTTAATGATATGTTTACTTATCATAGTATCATGTTAACTATATATATATCCATATATATGTCATCATATAGTTTTTACAAGTTTTAACGTTCGTGAATCACCGGTCAACTTGGGTGGTCAATTGTCTATATGAAACATATATCAATTAATCAAGTCTTAACAAGTTTGATTTCTTAACATGTTGCAAACATTTAATCATGTAAATATCAATCTCAATTAATATATATAAACATGGAAAAGTTCGGGTCACTACAGTACCTACCCGTTAAATAAATTTCGTCCCGAAATTTTAAGCTGTTGAAGGTGTTGACGAATCTTCTGGAAATAGATGCGGGTATTTCTTCTTCATTTGATCTTCACGCTCCCAGGTGAACTCGGGTCCTCTACGAGCATTCCATCGAATCTTAACAATTGCTATCTTGTTTTGCTTAAGTCTTTTAACCTCACGATCCATTATTTCGACGGGTTCTTCGATGAATTGAAGTTTTTCGTTGATTTGGATTTCATCTAACGGAATAGTGAGATCTTCTTTAGCAAAAAATTTCTTCAAATTCGAGACGTGGAAAGTGTTATGTACATCCGCGAGTTGTTGAGGTAACTCAAGTCGGTAAGCTACTGGTCCGACACGATCAATAATCTTGAATGGTCCAATATACCTTGGATTTAATTTCCCTCGTTTACCAAATCGAACAACGCCTTTCCAAGGTGCAACTTTAAGCATGACCATCTCTCCAATTTCAAATTCTATATCTTTTCTTTTAATGTCAGCGTAGCTCTTTTGTCGACTTTGGGCGGTTTTCAACCGTTGTTGAATTTGGATGATCTTCTCGGTAGTTTCTTGTATAATCTCCGGACCCGTAATCTGTCTATCCCCCACTTCACTCCAACAAATCGGAGACCTGCACTTTCTACCATAAAGTGCTTCAAACGGTGCCATCTCAATGCTTGAATGGTAGCTGTTGTTGTAGGAAAATTCTGCTAACGGTAGATGTCGATCCCAACTGTTTCCGAAATCAATAACACATGCTCGTAGCATGTCTTCAAGCGTTTGTATCGTCCTTTCGCTCTGCCCATCAGTTTGTGGATGATAGGCAGTACTCATGTCTAGACGAGTTCCTAATGCTTGCTGTAATGTCTGCCAGAATCTTGAAATAAATCTGCCATCCCTATCAGAGATAATAGAGATTGGTATTCCATGTCTGGAGACGACTTCCTTCAAATACAGTCGTGCTAACTTCTCCATCTTGTCATCTTCTCTTATTGGCAGGAAGTGTGCTGATTTGGTGAGACGATCAACTATTACCCAAATAGTATCAAAACCACTTGCAGTCCTTGGCAATTTAGTGATGAAATCCATGGTAATGTTTTCCCATTTCCATTCCGGGATTTTGGGTTGTTGAAGTAGACCAGATGGTTTCTGATGCTCAGCTTTGACCTTAGAACACGTCAAACATTCTCCTACGTATTTAGCAACATCGGCTTTCATACCCGGCCACCAAAAATGTTTCTTGAGATCCTTGTACATCTTCCCCGTTCCAGGATGTATTGAGTATCTGGTTTTATGAGCTTCTCTAAGTACCATTTCTCTCATATCTCCAAATTTTGGTACCCAAATCCTTTCAGCCCTATACCGGGTTCCGTCTTCCCGAATATTAAGATGCTTCTCCGATCCTTTGGGTATTTCATCCTTTAAATTTCCCTCTTTTAAAACTCCTTGTTGCGCCTCCTTTATTTGAGTAGTAATGTTATTATGAATCATTATATTCATAGATTTTACTCGAATGGGTTCTCTGTCCTTCCTGCTCAAGGCATCGGCTACCACATTTGCCTTCCCCGGGTGGTAACGAATCTCAAAGTCGTAATCATTCAATAATTCAATCCACCTACGCTGCCTCATGTTCAGTTGTTTTTGATTAAATATGTGTTGAAGACTTTTGTGGTCGGTATATATAATACTTTTGACCCCATATAAGTAGTGCCTCCAAGTCTTTAATGCAAAAACAACCGCGCCTAATTCCAAATCATGCGTCGTATAATTTTGTTCATGAATCTTCAATTGTCTAGACGCATAAGCAATCACCTTCGTTCGTTGCATTAATACACAACCGAGACCTTGCTTTGATGCATCACAATAAATCACAAAATCATCATTCCCTTCAGGCAATGACAATATAGGTGCCGTAGTTAGCTTTTTCTTCAATAACTGAAACGCTTTCTCTTGTTCATCATTCCATTCAAATTTCTTCCCTTTATGCGTTAATGCAGTCAAGGGTTTTGCTATTCTGGAAAAGTCTTGGATGAACCTTCTGTAGTAACCAGCTAGTCCTAAAAACTGGCGTATGTGTTTCGGAGTTTTCGGGGTTTCCCACTTTTCAACAGTTTCTATCTTTGCCGGATCCACCTTAATACCTTCTTTGTTCACTATGTGACCGAGGAATTGAACTTCTTCCAACCAAAATGCACACTTTGAAAACTTAGCGTACAATTCTTCCTTCCTCAATACTTCTAACACCTTTCTCAAATGTTCACCGTGTTCTTGGTCATTCTTTGAGTAAATAAGTATGTCATCAATGAAAACAATGACAAACTTGTCAAGGTATGGTCCACACACTCGGTTCATAAGGTCCATGAACACAGCTGGTGCATTAGTTAAACCAAACGGCATGACCATAAACTCGTAATGACCGTAACGTGTTCTGAAAGTAGTCTTTGGAATATCATCTTCTTTCACCCGCATTTGATGATACCCGGAACGTAAGTCAATCTTTGAATAAACAGACGAGCCTTGTAGTTGATCAAATAAGTCATCGATTCTCGGTAGTGGGTAGCGGTTCTTGATGGTAAGTTTGTTCAACTCTCGGTAGTCGATACACAACCTGAATGTACCATCTTTCTTCTTGACAAACAAAACAGGAGCTCCCCACGGTGATGTGCTTGGTCGAATGAAACCACGCTCTAAAATTTCTTGTAATTGGCTTTGTAGTTCTTTCATCTCGCTGGGTGCGAGTCTGTAAGGAGCACGAGCTATTGGTGCAGCTCCTGGTACAAGATCTATTTGAAATTCAACGGATCGATGTGGGGGTAATCCCGGTAATTCTTTCGGAAATACATCGGGAAATTCTTTTGCGACGGGAACATCATTGATGCTCTTTTCTTCAGTTTGTACTTTCTCGACGTGTGCTAGAACAGCATAGCAACCTTTTCTTATTAGTTTTTGTGCCTTCAAATTACTAATAAGATGTAGCTTCGTGTTGCCCTTTTCTGCGTACACCATTAAGGGTTTTCCTTTTTCTCGTATAATGCGAATTGCATTTTTGTAACAAACGATCTCCGCTTTCACTTCTTTCAACCAGTCCATACCGATTATCACATCAAAACTCCCTAACTCTACTGGTATCAAATCAATCTTAAATGTTTCGCTAACCAGTTTAATTTCTCGATTCCGACATATATTATCTGCTGAAATTAATTTACCATTTGCTAATTCGAGTAAAAATTTACTATCCAAAGGCGTCAATGGACAACTTAATTTAGCACAAAAATCTCTACTCATATAGCTTCTATCCGCACCCGAATCAAATAAAACGTAAGCAGATTTATTGTCAATAAGAAACGTACCCGTAACAAGCTCCGGGTCTTCTTGTGCCTCTGCCGCATTAATATTGAAAACTCTTCCGCGGCCTTGTCCATTCGTGTTCTCCTTGTTCGGGCAATTTCTAATAATGTGGCCCGGTTTTCCACATTTATAACAAACTACATTGGCATAACTTGCTCCGACACTACTTGCTCCGCCATTACTCGTCCCAACACCATTTGTTCCTTTCGTTCTATTAACCCCTGGTCCGTAGACCTCACACTTCGCCGCGCTATGACCATTTCTTTTACACTTGTTGCAAAATTTGGTGCAGAACCCCGAGTGATACTTTTCACACCTTTGGCATAGCTGCTTCTGATTGTTGTTGTTGTTGCGGTTATTATTGTTGTTGGGATGATTATTATAGTTGCTGTTGTTATTGTTGTTGTTGTTGTTGTTGGGCCGTTTGTTGTAGTTGCGATTGATGTTGCGATTGTTGGGATATTTGTTGCGATTATTGTTGTAATTACTGTTGTTGTTGTATTGGTGATTCTTATCACCGTTTTCCTCCCACTTTCTTTTGACTTGCTTCACATTGGCCTCTTCAGCAGTCTGTTCTTTAATTCTTTCTTCAATCTGGTTCACGAGTTTGTGAGCCATTCTACATGCCTGTTGTATGGAGGCGGGCTCGTGTGAACTTATATCTTCTTGGATTCTTTCCGGTAATCCTTTCACAAACGCGTCGATCTTCTCTTCCTCATCTTCGAATGCTCCCGGACACAATAGGCACAATTCTGTGAATCGTCTTTCGTACGTGGTAATATCAAATCCTTGGGTTCGTAACCCTCTAAGTTCTGTCTTGAGCTTATTGACCTCGGTTCTGGGACGGTACTTCTCGTTCATCAAGTGCTTGAATGCTGACCACGGTAGTGCGTACGCATCGTCTTGTCCCACTTGCTCTAGATAGGTATTCCACCATGTTAACGCAGAACCTGTGACGGTATGCGTAGCGTACTTTACTTTGTCCTCTTCAGTACACTTACTTATGGCAAACACCGATTCGACCTTCTCGGTCCACCGTTTCAATCCGATCGGTCCTTCGGTTCCATCAAATTCCAAAGGTTTGCAGGCAGTGAATTCTTTGTAGGTGCATCCTACACGATTTCCTGTACTGCTAGATCCAAGGTTATTGTTGGTATGTAGCGCAGCCTGTACTGCGGCTATGTTTGAAGCTAGAAAAGTACGGAATTCCTCTTCATTCATATTCACGGTGTGTCGAGTAGTCGGTGTCATTTCCTTCAAAATAGTTAAATGGAACAAGTTAATCATACAGAATATTAAGAGTAGTTAATAGTATTTCGTAGCATAATATGAACTCATTTATAAAAGCTTTTTCTTCATATTAGCGTTTTATAAGTTTAAATTCGGGTAGTACCTACCCGTTAAGTTCATACTTAGTAGCTAATATACAATTCAACTACTACAATTCTATATGAAAAACTGATTATAATAATATTTCGCGTTCAAACTTTTACACAACATTTTACAAACTTACAATACCGCTTATTTTACATATAGCATGAAATATAGCACAAAATAAAATTGAAACAAGATGGTTGTGAAGATAATTCTAGCTAGTACACAAGTCGTTCAGCAAAGGCAATAAAGACACGTAATTCATACGTCCAGAAACAAGTCATGCATTCTGGTTTTACTAGGACTACTTCCCATCCTTGGTCTTGTGGAACATAACCATTATGGCCGTTGATAAGACAGCGTGTTGTAACGTCGTCAAAGGGACGAGGGTTACGTAATGTCCAACAGTCCCGTAACAATCTAAAAACCTCATTTCTTACCCCAATTACCGACTCCGTCACTTGTGGGAACGTTTTGTTTAATAGTTGTAGCCCGATGTTCTTGTTCTCACTTTGGTGAGAAGCGAACATTACTAATCCGTAAGCATAACATGCTTCTTTATGTTGCATGTTAGCCGCTTTTTCTAAATAACGAAGTCCAATATTCGGATATATTGAGTCAAAATAATTTCTTAACCCATTGCGTAAAATAGCATTTGGGTTCCCCGCAATATATGCGTCAAAGTAAACACATCGTAACTTATGGATTTCCCAATGTGATATCCCCCATCTTCCGAACGAAAGCCTTTTATAAACCAAGGCATTCTTGGAACGTTCTTCGAATGTCTTACAAACTGATCTCGCCTTAAATAGTTGTGCAGAAGAATTCTGACCGACTCTAGACAAGATTTCATCAATCATGTCTCCGGGTAGGTCTCTTAAAATATTGGGTTGTCTATCCATTTTGTGTTTTTATACTGTAAAATAGACAAGAGTTAGATTCATAAAAAAAAATACTTATTAATACAAGCAATTTTTACATATATCATAAAGCATAAGCACACTATATTACATATATTACACCACACGAATACAACTATCTTATTCCGACTCGCTTGTTTCTTCTTCTTCGGTTTTGGTTCGTGTTGCCAAGTTTCTAGGGATATATGATGTTCCCCTAATACGAGCCGTCGTTATCCACATTGGTTTAGAAAAACCTGGTGGTTTAGAGATTCCCGGGTCATTGTTACAACTTAAGGACTTCAGGGGTTGACGATACATATAAAGTTCATCGGGATTGGAATTAGATTTCTCTATTTTTATGCCCTTTCCCTTATTATTTTCTTTTGCCTTTTTAAATTCAGTTGGGGTAATTTCTATAACATCATCGGAATTCTCGTCGGAATCCGATTCATCGGAGAATTGGTAATCCTCCCAATATTTTGCTTCCTTGGTAGAAACACCATTGACCATAATTAACCTTGGTCGGTTGGTTGAGGATTTTCTTTTATTTAACCGTTTTATTATTTCCCCCACCGGTTCTATTTCTTCATCCGGTTCCGATTCTTCTTCCGGTTCCGATTCTTCTTCCGGTTCCGACTCTTCTTCCGGTTCCTCTTCGGGAACTTGTGAATCAGTCCACGAATCATTCCAATTTACATTTGACTCTCCATTATTATTAGGTGAGTCAATGGGACTTGTTCTAGAGGTAGACATCTATCACATAATATCAAACGCATTAAGAGATTAATATATCACATAATATTCACATGTTAAAAATATATAGTTTCCAACAAAATTTGTTAAGCAATCATTTTTCAAGTAAACACGGTCGAAGTCCAGACTCACTAATGCATCCTAACAAACTCGATAAGACACACTAATGCAAAATTCTGGTTCTCTAAGACCAACGCTCGGATACCAACTGAAATGTCCCGTTCTTATTGATTAAAAACGTTCCATATTAATTGATTTCGTTGCGAGGTTTTGACCTCTATATGAGACGTTTTTCAAAGACTGCATTCATTTTTAAAACAAACCATAACCTTTATTTCATAAATAAAGGTTTAAAAAAAAAGCTTTACGTAGATTATCAAATAATGATAATCTAAAATATCCTGTTTACACACGACCATTACATAATGGTTTACAATACAAATATGTTACATCAAAATCAGTTTCTTGAATGCAGTTTTTACACATTATCATACAAACATGGACTCCAAATCTTGTCCTTATTTTAGTATGCAACAGCGGAAGCTCTTAATATTCACCTGAGAATAAACATGCTTTAAACGTCAACAAAAATGTTGGTGAGTTATAGGTTTAACCTATATATATCAAATCGTAACAATGGACCACAAGATTTCATATTTCAATACACATCCCATACATAGAGATAAAAATCATTCATATGGTGAACACCTGGTAACCGAAATTAACAAGATGCATATATAAGAATATCTCCATCATTCCGGGACACCCTTCGGATATGATATAAATTTCGAAGTACTAAAGCATCCGGTACTTTGGATGGGGTTTGTTAGGCCCAATAGATCTATCTTTAGGATTCGCGTCAATTAGGGTGTCTGTTCCCTAATTCTTAGATTACCAGTCTTAATAAAAAGGGGCATATTCGATTTCGATAATTCAACCATAGAATGTAGTTTCACGTACTTGTGTCTATTTTGTAAATCATTTATAAAACCTGCATGTATTCTCATCCCAAAAATATTAGATTTTAAAAGTGGGACTATAACTCACTTTCACAGATTTTTACTTCGTCGGGAAGTAAGACTTGGCCACTGGTTGATTCACGAACCTATAACAATATATACATATATATCAAAGTATGTTCAAAATATATTTACAACACTTTTAATATATTTTGATGTTTTAAGTTTATTAAGTCAGCTGTCCTCGTTAGTAACCTACAACTAGTTGTCCACAGTTAGATGTACAGAAATAAATCGATAAATATTATCTTGAATCAATCCACGACCCAGTGTATACGTATCTCAGTATTGATCACAACTCAAACTATATATATTTTGGAATCAACCTCAACCCTGTATAGCTAACTCCAACATTCACATATAGAGTGTCTATGGTTGTTCCGAAATATATATAGATGTGTCGACATGATAGGTCGAAACATTGTATACGTGTCTATGGTATCTCAAGATTACATAATATACAATACAAATTGATTAAGTTATGGTTGGAATAGATTTGTTACCAATTTTCACGTAGCTAAAATGAGAAAAATTATCCAATCTTGTTTTACCCATAACTTCTTCATTTTAAATCCGTTTTGAGTGAATCAAATTTCTATGGTTTCATATTGAACTCTATTTTATGAATCTAAACAGAAAAAGTATAGGTTTATAGTCGGAAAAATAAGTTACAAGTCGTTTTTGTAAAGGTAGTCATTTCAGTCGAAAGAACGACGTCTAGATGACCATTTTAGAAAACATACTTCCACTTTGAGTTTAACCATAATTTTTGGATATAGTTTCATGTTCATAATAAAAATCATTTTCTCAGAATAACAACTTTTAAATCAAAGTTTATCATAGTTTTTAATTAACTAACCCAAAACAGCCCGCGGTGTTACTACGACGGCGTAAATCTGGTTTTACGGTGTTTTTCGTGTTTCCAGGTTTTAAATCATTAAGTTAGCATATCATATAGATATAGAACATGTGTTTAGTTGATTTTAAAAGTCAAGTTAGAAGGATTAACTTTTATTTGCGAACAAGTTTAGAATTAACTAAACTATGTTCTAGTGATTACAAGTTTAAACCTTCGAATAAGATAGCTTTATATGTATGAATCGAATGATGTTATGAACATCATTACTACCTTAAGTTCATTGGATAAACCTACTGGAAAAGAGAAAAATGGATCTAGCTTCAACGGATCCTTGGATGGCTCGAAGTTCTTGAAGCAGAATCATGACACGAAAACAAGTTCAAGTAAGATCATCACTTGAAATAAGATTGCTATAGTTATAGAAATTGAACCAAAGTTTGAATATGATTATTACCTTGTATTAGAATGATAACCTACTGTAAGAAACAAAGATTTCTTGAGGTTGGATGATCACCTTACAAGATTGGAAGTGAGCTAGCAAACTTGAAATTATTCTTGATTTTATGTAACTAGAACTTGTAGAATATATGAAGAACACTTAGAACTTGAAGATAGAACTTGAGAGAGATCAATTAGATGAAGAAAATTGAAGAATGAAAGTGTTTGTAGGTGTTTTTGGTCGTTGGTGTATGGATTAGATATAAAGGATATGTAATTTTGTTTTCATGTAAATAAGTCATGAATGATTACTCATATTTTTGTAATTTTATGAGATATTTCTTGCTAGTTGCCAAATGATGGTTCCCACATGTGTTAGGTGACTCACATGGGCTGCTAAGAGCTGATCATTGGAGTGTATATACCAATAGTACATACATCTAAAAGCTGTGTATTGTACGAGTACGAATACGGGTGCATACGAGTAGAATTGTTGATGAAACTGAACGAGGATGTAATTGTAAGCATTTTTGTTAAGTAGAAGTATTTTGATAAGTGTATTGAAGTCTTTCAAAAGTGTATAAATACATATTAAAACACTACATGTATATACATTTTAACTGAGTCGTTAAGTCATCGTTAGTCGTTATATGTAAGTGTTGTTTTGAAACCTTTAGGTTAACGATCTTGTTAAATGTTGTTAACCCAATGTTTATAATACCAAATGAGATTTTAAATTATTATATTATCATGATATTATCATGTATGAATATCTCTTAATATAATATATATACATTAAATGTCTTTACAACGATAATCATTACATATATGTCTCGTTTAAAAATCATTAAGTTAGTAGTCTTGTTTTTACATATGTAGTTCATTGTAAATATACTTAATGATATGTTTACTTATCATAGTATCATGTTAACTATATATATATCCATATATATGTCATCATATAGTTTTTACAAGTTTTAACGTTCGTGAATCACCGGTCAACTTGGGTGGTCAATTGTCTATATGAAACATATATCAATTAATCAAGTCTTAACAAGTTTGATTGCTTAACATGTTGGAAACATTTAATCATGTAAATATCAATCTCAATTAATATATATAAACATGGAAAAGTTCGGGTCACTACATAAAACTCCTTGTTGCACCTCCTTTATTTGAGTAGTAAGATTAGTGTGAATCATTATATTCATAGATTTTACTCGAATGGGTTCTCTGTCCTTTCTGCTCAAGGCGTCGGCTACCACATTTGCCTTTCCCGGGTGGTAACGAATCTCAAAGTCATAATCATTCAACAATTCAATCCACCTACGCTGCCTCATATTCAGTTGTTTCTGATTAAATATATGTTGAAGACTTTTGTGGTTGGTATATATAATACTTTTGACCCCATATAAGTAGTGCCTCCAAGTCTTTAATGCAAAAACAACCGCGCCTAATTCCAAAATCATGCGTCGTATAATTTTGCTCGTGAATCTTCAATTGTCTAGACGCATAAGCAATCACCATCGTTCGTTGCATTAATACACAACCGAGACCTTGCTTTGATGCCTCACAATAAATCACAAAATCATCATTCCCTTCAGGCAATGACAATATAGGTGCCGTAGTTAGCTTTTTCTTCAATAATTGAAACGCCTTCTCTTGTTCATCCTTCCATTCAAATTTCTTCCCTTTATGCGTTAATGCAGTCAAGGGTTTTGCTATTTTGGAGAAATCTTGGATGAATCTTCTGTAGTAACCAGCCAATCCTAAAAATTGACGTATATGCTTCGGAGTTTTTGGGGTTTCCCACTTTTCAACGGTTTCGATCTTTGCCGGGTCCACCTGGATACCTTCTTTGTTCACTATGTGACCGAGAAATTGAACTTCTTCCAACCAAAATGCACACTTTGAAAATTTAGCGTACATTTTTTTCTTTCCTCAATACTTCTAGCACTTTTCTCAAATGTTCTTCGTGCTCTTGATCATTTTTTGAGTAAATAAGTATGTCATCGATGAAAACAATGACAAACTTATCAAGATATGGCCTACACACTCGGTTCATAAGGTCCATGAACACAGGTGGTGCGTTAGTCAATCCAAACGGCATAACCATAAACTCGTAATGACCATAACGCGTCCTAAAAGCAGTTTTTGGAATATCATCCTCCTTTACTCGCATTTGATGATATCCAGAACGTAAATCGATCTTCGAATAAATCGACGAGCCTTGTAGTTGATCAAATAAGTCGTCAATTCTCGGCAGTGGATAACGGTTTTTGATGGTAAGTTTGTTCAACTCTCTGTAGTCAATACACAACCTAAATGTACCATCCTTCTTCTTGACAAACAAAACAGGAGCTCCCCATGGTGATGCGGTTGGTCGAATGAAACCATGTTCTAATAGTTCTTGCAGTTGGCTTTGTAGTTCTTTCATCTCGCTGGGTGCGAGTCTATAAGGAGCATGAGCTATTGGTGCAGCTCCTGGTACAAGATCTATTTGAAATTCAACAGATCGATGTGGAGGTAGTCCGGTAATTCTTTCGAAAATACATCGGGAAATTTTTTTGCGACGAGAACATCATTGATGCTCTTTTCTTCCGTTTGTACTTTCTCAACGTGTGCTAGAACAGCATAGCAACCTTTTCTTATTAGTTTTTGTGCCTTCAAATTACTAATAAGATGTAGCTTCGTGTTGCCCTTTTCTCCGTACACCATTAAGGGTTCTCCTTCTTCTCGTACAATGCGAATTGCATTTTTATAACATACGATCTCTGCTTTCACCTTCTTCAGCCAGTCCATACCAACTATTACATCAAAACTCCCTAACTCTACGGGTATCAAATCAATCTTAAATATTTCGCTACCCAGTTTAATTTCTCGATTCTGGCATATGTAATCTGCTAAAATTAATTTACCGTTTGCTAATTCGAGTAAAAATTTACTATCCAACGGCGTCAATGGACAACTTAATTTAGCACAAAAATCTCTACTCATATAGCTTCTATCCGCACCCGAATCAAATAAAACGTAAGCAGATTTATTGTCAATAAGAAACGTACCCGTAACAAGCTCCGGGTCTTCCTGTGCCTCTGCCGCATTAATATTGAAAACTCTTCCGCGGCCTTGTCCATTCGTGTTCTCCTGGTTCGGGCAATTTCTAATAATGTGGCCCAGTTTTTCATATTTATAACAAACTACATTGGCATAACTTGCTCCGACACTACTTGCTCCGCCATTACTCGTTCCGACACCATTTGTTCCTTTCGTTCTATTAACCCCTGGTCCGTAGACCTCACACTTCGCCACGCTATGACCATTTCTTTTACACTTGTTGCAAAATTTGGTACAGAACCCCGAGTGATACTTTTCACACCTTTGGCATAGCTGCTTCTGATTGTTGTTCTTGTTGTTGTGGTTGTTATTGTTATTGGGATGATTGTTGTAGTTGTTGTTGTTGTTGCTGTTGTTGTTGCTGTTGTTGTTGTTGTTGTTGTTGTTGTTGTTGTTGTTGTTGTTGTTGTTGTTGTTGTTGGGCCGTTTGTTGTAGTTGCGATTGATGTTGCGATTGTTGGGATAGTTGTTGCGATTATTGTTGTAATTGCTGTTGTTGTTGTATTGGTGATTCTTATCACCGTTTTCCTCCCACTTTCTTTTGACTTGCTTCACATTGACCTCTTCAGCCGCCTGTTCTTTAATTCTTTCCTCAATCTGGTTCACTAGTTTGTGAGCCATTCTACATGCCTTTTGTATGGAGGCAGGCTCGTGTGAACTTATATCTTCTTAGATTCTCTCCGGTAACCCTTTCACAAACTCGTCGATCTTCTCTTCCTCATCTTCGAACGCTCTCGGACACAATAGGCACAATTCTGTGAATCGTCTTTCGTACGAAGTAATATCGAATCCCTGTGTTAGTAACCCTCTAAGTTCTGAATTGAGCTTATTGACCTCGGTTCTAGGATGGTACTTCTCGTTCATCAAGTGCTTGAATGCTGACCACAGTAGCGCGTAAGCAGTATCTTGTCCCACTTGCTCTAGATAGGTATTCCACCATGTTAATGCAATACCTGTGAAGGTATGGGTAGCGTACTTCACTTTGTCTCCTTCTGCACACTTACTTATGGCAAAGACCGATTCAACTTTCTCGGTCCACCGTTTCAATCCGATTGGTCCTTCAGTCCTATCAAATTCTGAAGGTTTGCAGGTAGTGAATTCCTTGTAGGAGCATCCTACACGATTTCTTGCGCCGTTATCTGTATTGCTAGATTCAGAGTTATTGTTGGTATGTAGTGCAGCCTGTACTGCGGCTATGTTTGAAGCAAGAAAGGCACGAAATTCCTCTTCGCTCATATTCAAGGTGTGTCGAGTAGTCGGTGCCATTTCCTTCAAAATAGTCAAATGAAACGAGTTAATCATATAGAATATCAACAGTAGTCAATAGTATTTCGTAGCGTAATATGAACTTATTTATAAAAGCTCTTTCTTCATATTAGCGTTTTATACTCTTTAATTCGGGTAGTACCTACCTGTTAAGTTCATACTTAGTAGCTATCATACCATTTCAACTACTACAATTCTATATGAAAAACTAATCACACCAAAAAAAAAATAAACATAAAAATATATCATATTCAAACCTTTATACAATAACTTGCAAACTCACAATACCGCTATTTTACATATAGCATGAAATATAGCACATAAAACTTTGATACAAAGTAGTTGCGAAGATAATTCTAGTTAATAAATAAGGCGTTCAGCAAAGGCAATAAAGACACGTAATTCATACGTCCAGAAACAAGTCATGCATTCTGGTTTTACTAATACCACTTCCCATCCTTGGTTTTGTGGAACATAACCGTTGTGACCGATAGTAAGACAATGTGTTGTAACGTCGTCAAAAGGATGAAGGTTACATAATGACCAACAGTCTCGTAATAACCTAAAAACCTTATTTCTTACCCCAATTACCGACTCCGTCACTTGTGAGAATGTTTTGTTTAATAGTTGTAGCCCGATGTTCTTATTCTCACTTTAGTGAGAAGCGAACATTACTAACCCGTAAGCATAACATGCTTCTTTATGTTGCATGTTAGCCGCTTTTTCTAAATCACGAAGTCCTATATTCGGATATATTAAGTCAAAATAATTTCTTAACCTGTTGCGTAAAATAGCATTTGGGTTCCCCACAATATATAAAGTAAACACATTGTAACTTATGGATTTCCCAATGTGATATCCCCCATCTTTCGAACGAAAGCCTTTTATAAATCAAGGCATTCTTGGAACGTTCTTCGAATGTCTTACAAACTGATCTCGCCTTAAATAGTTGTGCCGAGGAATTCTGACCGACTCTAGACAAGATTTCATCAATCATGTCTCCGGGTAGGTCTCTTAAAATATTGGGTTGTCTATCCATTTTGTGTTTTTATACTGTAAAATAGACAAGAGTTAGATTCATAAAAAAATACTTATTAATACAAGCAATTTTTACATATATCATAAAGCATAAGCACACTATATTACATATATTAGACCACACGAATACAACTATCATATTCCGACTCGCTCGTTTCTTCTTCTTCGGTTTTGGTTCGTTTTGCCAAGTTTCTAGGGATATATGATGTTCCCCTAATACGAGCCGTCGTTTTCCACATTGGTTTAGAAAAACCTGGTGGTTTAGAGGTTCCTCGGTTATTGTCACAACTTAAGAAATACGGGTGTTGACGATACATATAAAGTTCATCGGGTTTGGAATCAAATTTCTCTATTTTTATGCCCTTTCCCTTATTGTTCTCTTTTGCCTTATTAAATGTGTTGGGGTAATTTCTATATCATCATCGGAATCCTTGTCGGGATCCGATTCATCGGAGAATTGGTAATCCTCCCAATACTTTGCTTCCTTGGCGGAAACACCATTGACCATAATTAACTTTGGTAGGTTGGTTGAGGATTTTCTTCTACTTAACCGTTTTATTATTTCCCCCACTGGTTCTATTTCTTCTTCCGGTTCCGATTCTTCTTCCGGTTCCGATTCTTCTTCCAGTTCCGACTCTTCTTCTGGTTCCTCATCGGGAACTTGTGAATCAGTCCACGAATCATTCCAATTTACATTTGACTCTTCATTATTATTAGGTGAGTCAATGGGACTTGTTCTAGAGGTAGACATCTATCACATAATATCAAACGCGTTAAGAGATTAATATATCACATAATATTTACATGTTAAAAATATATAGTTTCCAACAAAATTTGTTAAGCAATCATTTTTCAAGTAAACACGGTCGAAGTCCAGACTCACTAATGCATCCTAACAAACTCGATAAGACACACTAATGCAAAATTCTGGTTCTCTAAGACCAACGCTCCGATACCAACTGAAATGTCCCGTTCATATTGATTATAAACGTTTCATATTAATTGATTTCGTTGCGAGGTTTTGACCTCTATATGAGACGTTTTTCAAAGACTGCATTCATTTTTAAAACTACCATAACCTTTATTTTATCAATAAAGGTTTCAAAAGCATTACGTAGATTATCAAATAATGATAATCTAAATTATATTGTTTACACACGATCATTACATAATGGTTTACAATAGAAATATATTACATCAACATATGTTTCTTGAATGTAGTTTTTACATAATATCATACAAACATGGACTCCAAATCTTGTCCTTATTTTAGTATGCAACAGCGGAAGCTCTTAATATTCACCTGAGAATAAACATGCTTTAAACGTCAACAAAAATGTTGGTGAGTTATAGGTGTAACCTATATATATCAAATCGTAACAATAGACCACAAGATTTCATATTTCAATATACATCCCATACATAGAGATAAAAATCATTCATATGGTGAACACCTGGTAACCGACATTAACAAGATGCATATATAAGAATATCAACATCATTCCGGGACACCCTTCGGATATGATATAAATTTCGAAGTACTAAAGCATCCGGTACTTTGGATGGGGTTTGTTAGGCCCAATAGATCTATCTTTAGGATTCGCGTCAATTAGGGTGTCTGTTCCCTAATTCTTAGATTACCAAACTTAATAAAAAAGGGCATATTCGATTTCGATAATTCAACCATAGAATGTAGTTTCACGTACTTGTGTCTATTTTGTAAATCAATTTATAAAACCTGCATGTATTCTCATCCTAAAAATATTAGAATTTAAAAGTGGGACTATAACTCACTTTCACAGATTTTTACTTCGTCGGGAAGTAAGACTTGGCCACTGGTCGATTCACGAACCTATAAAAAATATGTACATATATATCAAAGTATATTCAAAATATATTTACAACACTTTTAATACATTTTGATGTTTTAAGTTTATTAAGTCAGCTGTCCTCGTTAGTAACCTACAACTAGTTGTCCAACGTTAGATGTACAGAAAAAAATTGATATATATTATCTTGAATCAATCCATGACCCAGTGTAAACACGTCTCAGGCTAGATCACAAATCAAAGTATATATATTTTTGGAATCAACCTCAACCCTGTATAGCTAACTCCCTCATTACTGAATATAGAGTGTCTATGGTTGTTCCAAATAATATATACACATGGGTCGATATGATATGTCAAAACATTTACATACGTGTCTATGGTATCCCAAGATTACATAATATATTAGAATACATGTATAATACAATATAAGTTAGCTAGAATATGATTAATATAGATTTGTTACAAATTTTCACGTTGCTACAACAAGAAAAATTATCCAATCTTGTTTTACCCATAACTTCTTCATTTTAAATCCGTTTTGAGGGAATCAAATTGCTATGGTTTCATATTGAACTCTATTTTATGAATCTAAACAGAAAAAGTATAGGTTTATAGTCAGAAATATAAGTTACAAGTCATTTTTGTAAAGGTAGTCATTTCAGTCGAAAGAACGACGTCTAGATGACCATTTTAGAAAACATACTTCTACTTTGAGTTTAACCATGAATTTTGGATATAGTTTCATGTTCATAAGAAAAATCATTTTCCCAGAAGAACAACTTTTAAATCAAAGTTTATCATAGTTTTTAATTAACTAACCCAAAACAGCCCGCGGTGTTACTACGATGGCGTATGTCCGGTTTTACAGTGTTCTTCGTGTTTCCAGGTTTTAAATCATTAAGTTAGCATATCATATAGATATAGAACATGTGTTTAGTTGATTTTAAAATTCAAGTTAGAAGGATTAACTTTTGCTTGCGAACAAGTTTAGAATTAACTAAACTATGTTCTAGTGATTATAAGTTTAAACCTTCGAATAAGATAGCTTTATATGTATGAATCGAATGATGTTATGAACATCATTACTACCTCAAGTTTTTTGGATAAAGCTACTGGAAATGAGAAAAATGGATCTAGCTTCAAAGGATTCTTGGATGGCTTGAAAGTTCTTGAAGCAGAATCAAGACACGAAAAACAAGTTCAAGTAAGATTTCCACTCGAAATAAGATTGTTATAGTTATAGAAATTGAATCAAAGTTTGAATATGAGTATTACCTTGTATTAAAAAGATATCTTAATGTAAATAAGAAAGATTTCTTGAGGTTGGATGATCACTCTACATGATTGGAAGTAAGATAGCAAACTTGGAAGTATTCTTGATTTTATGAAACTAGAACTTGTAGAATTTATGAAGAACACTTAGAACTTGAAGATAGAACTTGAGAGATATCAATTAGATGAAGAAAATTGAAGAATGAAAGTGTTTGTAGGTGTTTTTGGTCGTTGGTGTATGGATTAGATATAAAGGATATGTAATTTTGTTTTCATGTAAATAAGTCATGAATGATTACTCATATTTTTGTAATTTTATGAGATATTTCATACTAGTTGCCAAATGATGGTTCCCACATGTGTTAGGTGACTCACATGGACTGCTAAGAGCTGATCATTGGAGTATATATACTAATAGTACATACATCTAAAAGCTGTGTATTGTACGAGTACGAATACGGGTACATACGAGTAGAATTGTTGATGAAACTGAACGAGGATGTAATTGTAAGCATTTTTGTTAAGTTGAAGTATTTTGATAAGTGTATTGAAGTCTTTCAAAAGTGTATAAATACATATTAAAACACTACATGTATATACTGAAATGTCCCGTTCTTATTGATTAAAAACGTTCCATATTAATTGATTTCGTTGCGAGGTTTTGACCTCTATATGAGATGTTTTTCAAAGACTGCATTCATTTTTAAAACAAACCATAACCTTTATTTCATAAATAAAGGTTTAAAAAGCTTTACGTAGATTATCAAATAATGATAATCTAAAATATCCTGTTTACACACGACCATTACATAATGGTTTACAATACAAATATGTTACATCGAAATCAGTTTCTTGAATGCAGTTTTTACACAATATCATACAAACATGGACTCCAAATCTTGTCCTTATTTTAGTATGCAACATCGGAAGCTCTTAATATTCACCTGAGAATAAACATGCTTTAAACGTCAACAAAAATGTTGGTGAGTTATAGGTTTAACCTATATATATCAAATCGTAACAATAGACCACAAGATTTCATATTTCAATACACATCGCATACATAGAGATAAAAATCATTCATATGGTGAACACCTGGTAACCGACATTAACAAGATGCATATAAGAATATCCCCATCATTCCGGGATCCTCCATCGGACATGATATAAATTTCGAAGTACTAAAGCATCCGGTACTTTGGATGGGGCTTGTTGGGCCCGATAGATCTATCTTTAGGATTCGCGTCAATTAGGGTGTCTGTTCCCTAATTCTTAGATTACCAGACTTAATAAAAAGGGGCATATTCGATTTCGATAATTCAACCATAGAATGTAGTTTCACGTACTTGTGTCTATTTTGTAAATCATTTATAAAACATGCATGTATTCTCATCCCAAAAATATTAGATTTTAAAAGTGGGACTATAGCTCACTTTCACAGATTTTTACTTCGTCGGGAAGTAAGACTTGGCCACTGGTTGATTCACGAACCTATAACAATATATACATATATATCAAAGTATGTTCAAAATATATTTACAATACTTTTAATATATTTTGATGTTTTAAGTTTATTAAGTCAGCTGTCCTCGTTAGTAACCTACAACTAGTTGTCCACAGTTAGATGTACAGAAATAAAACGATAAATATTATCTTGAATCAATCCACAACCCAGTGTATACGTATCTCAGTATTGATCACAACTCAATATATATATATTTTGGAATCAACCTCAACCCTGTATAGCTAACTCCAACATTCACATATAGAGTGTCTATGGTTGTTCCGAAATATATATAGATGTGTCTACATGATAGGTCGAAACATTGTATACGTGTCTATGGTATCTCAAGATTACATAATATACAATACAAGTTGATTAAGTTATGGTTGGAATAGATTTGTTACCAATTTTCACGTAGCTAAAATGAGAAAAATTATCCAATCTTGTTTTACCCATAACTTCTTCATTTTAAATCCGTTTTGAGTGAATCAAATTGCTATGGTTTCATATTGAACTCTATTTTATGAATCTAAACAGAAAAAGTATAGGTTTATAGTCGGAAAAATAAGTTACAAGTCATTTTTGTAAAGGTAGTCATTTCAGTCGAAAGAACGACGTCTAGATGACCATTTTAGAAAACATACTTCCACTTTGAGTTTAACCATAATTTTTGGATATAGTTTCATGTTCATAATAAAAATCATTTTCCCAGAATAACAATTTTTAAATCAAAGTTTATCATAGTTTTTAATTAACTAACCCAAAACTGCCCGCGGTGTTACTACGACAGCGTAAATCCGATTTTTCGGTGTTTTTCGTGTTTCCAGGTTTTAAATCATTAAGTTAGCATATCATATAGATATAGAACATTTGTTTAGTTGATTTTAAAAGTCAAGTTAGAAGGGTTAACTTTTATTTGCGAACAAGTTTAGAATTAACTAAACTATGTTCTAGTGATTACAAGTTTAAACCTTCGAATAAGATAGCTTTATATGTATGAATCGAATGATGTTATGAACATCATTACTACCTCAAGTTCCTTGGATAAACCTACTGGAAATGAGAAAAATAGATCTAGCTTCAAAGGATCCTTGGATGGCTTGAAAGTTCTTGAAGCAGAATCATGACACGAAAACAATTTCCAGTAAGATTTCGACTCGAAATAAGATTGTTATGGTTATAGAAATTGAATTAAAGTTTGAATATGATTATTACCTTGTATTAGAAAGATAACCTACTGTAAGTAACAAAGGTTTCTTGATCTTGGATGATTACTTGGAATGGATTTAGAAAACTTGGAAGTAAACTTTTAATCTTGGAAGTATTCTTGATTTTATGAAACTAGAACTTTTGGAATTTATGAAGAACACTTAGAACTTGAAGATAGAACTTGAGAGAGATCAATTAGATGAAGAAAATTGAAGAATGAAAGTGTTTGTAGGTGTTTTTGGTCGTTGGTGTATGGATTAGATATAAAGGATATGTAATTTTGTTTTCATGTAAATAAGTCATGAATGATTACTCATATTTTTGTAATTTTATGAGATATTTCATGCTAGTTGCCAAATAATGGTTCCCACATCTGTTAGGTGACTCACATGGACTGCTAAGAGCTGATCATTGGATTGTATATACCAATAGTACATACATCTAAAAGCTGTGTATTGTACGAGTACGAATACGGGTGCATACGAGTAGAATTATTGATGAAACTGAACGAGGATGTAATTGTAAGCATTTGTGGTAAGTACAAGTATTTTGATAAGTGTCTTGAAGTCTTTCAAAAGTTTATGAATACATATTAAAATACTACATGTATATACATTTTAACTGAGTCGTTAAGTCATTGTTAGTCGTTACATGTAAATGTTGTTTTGAAACCTTTAGGTTAACGATCTTGTTGAATGTTGTTAACCCATTGTTTATTATAACAAATGAGATGTTAAATTGTTATATTATCATGATATTATGATATATAATATATCTTAGTATGATATATATACAGTTAAATGTCGTTACAACGATAATCGTTACATATATGTCTCGTTTCGAAATCATTAAGTTAGTAGTCTTATTTTTACATATGTATTTCATTGTTAATACACTTAATAATATATTTACTTATCATTTAACATAATTAAACAAGTGTATCAATATCTTAATATGATTCATATGTACCTAGTAAGACGTTGTTATAACGATAATCGTTATATATATCGTTTTCGAGTTTCTTAAATTAATAGTCTCATTTTTATGTATATAACTCATTGTTAAAATACCTAATGAGATACATACTTATAATAAAATCATGTTAACTATATATATAACCATATATATGTCATCGTATAGTTTTTACAAGTTTTAACGTTCGTGAATCACCGGTCAACTTGGGTGGTCAATTGTCTATATGAAACCTATTTCACTTAATCAAGTCTTAACAAGTTTGATTGCTTAACATGTTGGAAACACTTAATCATGTAAATAACAATTTCATTTAATATATATATAAACATGGAAACGTTCGGGTCACTACTATACCTACCCGTTAAATAAATTTCGTCCCGAAATTTTAAGCAGTTGGAGGTGTTGACGTATCTTCTGGAAATAAATGCGGGTATTTCTTCTTCATCTGATCTTCTCGTTCCCAGGTGAACTCGGGTCCTCTACGAGCATTCCATCGAACCTTAACAATTGGTATCTTGTTTTGCTTAAGTCTTTTAACCTCACAATCCATTATTTCGACGGGTTCTTCGATGAATTGAAGTTTTTCGTTGATTTGAATTTCATCTAATGGAATAGTGAGATCTTCTTTAGCAAAACATTTCTTCAAATTCGAGACGTGGAAAGTGTTATGTACAGCCACGAGTTGTTAAGGTAATTCAAGTCGGTAAGCTACTGGTCCAACACGATCTATAATCTTGAATGGTCCAATGTACCTTGGATTTAGTTTCCCCCGTTTACCAAATCGAACAACGCCTTTCCAAGGTGAAACCTTAAGCATGACCATTTCTCCAATTTCAAACTCTATATCTTTTCTTTTACTGTCCGCGTAGCTCTTTTTTCGACTCTGGGCGGTTTTCAATCTTTGTTGAATTTGGATGATTTTCTCGGTAGTTTCTTGTATTATCTCTGGACCCGTAATCTGTCTATCCCCCATTTCACTCCAACAAATTGGAGACCTGCACTTTCTACCATAAAGTGCTTCAAACGGCGCCATCTCAATGCTTGAATGGTAGCTGTTGTTGTAGAAAAATTCTGCTAACGGTAGATGTCGATCCCAACTGTTTCCGAAATCAATAACACAAGCTCGTAGCATGTCTTCAAGCGTTTGTATCGTCCTTTTGCTCTGCCCATCAGTTTGTGGATGATAGGCAGTACTCATGTCTAGATGAGTTCCCAATGCTTGCTGTAATGTCTGCCAGAATCTTGAAATAAATCTGTCATCCCTATCAGAGATAATAGAGATTGGTATTCCATGTCTGGAGACGACTTCCTTCAAATACAGTCGTGCTAACTTCTCCATCTTGTCATCTTCTCTTATTGGCAGGAAGTGTGCTGACTTGGTGAGACGATTAACTATTACCCAAATAGTATCATAACCACTTGCAGTCCTTGGCAATTTAGTAATGAAATCCATGGTAATGTTTTCCCATTTCCATTCCGGGATTTCAGGTTGTTGTAGTAGACCTGATGGTTTCTGATGTTCAGCTTTGACCTTAGAACACGTCAAACATTCTCCTACATATTTAGCAATATCGGCTTTCATACCTGGCCACCAAAAATGTTTCTTAAGATCCTTGTACATCTTCCCCGTTCCAGGATGTATTGAGTATCTGGTTTTATGAGCTTCTCTAAGTACCATTTCTCTCATATCTCCAAATTTTGGTACCCAAATTCTTTCAGCCTATACCGGGTTCCGTCTTCCCGAATATTAAGATGCTTCTCCGATCCTTTGGGTATTTCATCCTTTAAATTTCCCTCTTTTAAAACTCCTTGTTGCGCCTCCTTTATTTGAGTAGTAAGGTTAGTGTGAATCATTATATTCATAGATTTTACTCGAATGGGTTCTCTGTCCTTTCTGCTCAAGGCGTCGGCTACCACATTTGCCTTCCCCGGGTGGTAACGAATCTCAAAGTCGTAATCATTCAACAATTCAATCCACCTATGCTGCCTCATATTCAGTTGTTTCTGATTAAATATGTGTTGAAGACTTTTGTGGTCGGTATATATAATACTTTTGACCCCATATAAGTAGTGCCTCCAAGTCTTTAATGCAAAAACAACCGCACCTAATTCTAAATCATGCGTCGTATAATTTTGTTCGTGAATCTTCAATTGTCTAGACGCATAAGCAATCATCTTCGTTCGTTGCATTAATACACAACCGAGACCTTGCTTTGATGCGTCACAATAAATCACAAAATCATCATTCCCTTCAGGCAATGACAATATAGGTGCCGTAGTTAGCTTTTTCTTCAATAACTGGAACGCTTTCTCTTGTTCATCCTTCCATTCAAATTTCTTCCCTTTATGCGTTAATGCAGTCAAGGGTTTTGCTATTCTGGAAAAGTCTTGGATGAACCTTCTGTAGTAACCAGCTAGTCCTAAAAACTGGCGTATGTGTTTCGGAGTTTTCGGGGTTTCCCACTTTTCAACAGTTTCTATCTTTGCCGGATCCACCTTAATACCTTCTTTGTTCACTATGTGACCGAGGAATTGAACTTCTTCCAACCAAAATGCACACTTTGAAAACTTAGCGTACAATTCTTCCTTCCTCAATACTTCTAACACCTTTCTCAAATGTTCACCGTGTTCTTGGCCATTCTTTGAGTAAATAAGTATGTCATCAATGAAAACAATGACAAACTTGTCAAGGTATGGTCCATACACTCGGTTCATAAGGTCCATGAATACAGCTGGTGCATTAGTTAAACCAAACGGCATGACCATAAACTCGTAATGCCCGTAACGTGTTCTGAAAGCAGTCTTTGGAATATCATCTTCTTTCACCCGCATTTGATGATACCCGGAACGTAAGTCAATCTTTGAATAAACAGACGAGCCTTGTAGTTGATCAAATAAGTCGTCGATTCTCGGTAGTGGATAACGGTTTTTGATGGTAAGTTTGTTCAACTCTCTGTCGTCAATACACAACCTGAATGTTGAAATGTCCCGTTCTTATTGATTAAAAACGTTCCATATTAATTGATTTCGTTGCGAGGTTTTGACCTCTATATGAGACGTTTTTCAAAGACTGCATTCATTTTTAAAACAAACCATAACCTTTATTTCATAGATAAAGGTTTTAAAAAGCTTTACGTAGATTATCAAATAATGATAATCTAAAATATCCTGTTTACACACGACCATTACATAATGGTTTACAATACAAATATGTTACAACAAAATAAGTATCTTGAATGCAGTTTTTACACAATATCATACAAGCATGGACTCCAAATCTCGTCCTTATTTAAGTATGCGACAGCGGAAGCTCTTAATAATCACCTGAGAATAAACATGCTTAAAACTTCAACAAAAATGTTGGTAAGTTATAGGTTTAACCTATATATATCAAATCATAATAATAGACCACAAGATTTCATATTTCAATACACATCCCATACATAGAGATAAAAATCATTCATATGGTGAACACCTGGTAACCGACATTAACAAGATGCATATATAAGAATATCCCCATCATTCTGGGACACCCTTCGGATATGATATAAATTTCGAAGTACTAAAGCATCCGGTACTTTGGATGGGGTTTGTTAGGCCCAATAGATCTATCTTTAGGATTCGCGTCAATTAGGGTGTCTGTTCCCTAATTCTTAGATTACCAGACTTAATAAAAAGGGGCATATTCGATTTCGATAATTCAACCATAGAATGTAGTTTCACGTACTTGTGTCTATTTTGTAAATCATTTATAAAACCTGCATGTATTCTCATCCCAAAAATATTAGATTTTAAAAGTGGGACTATAACTCACTTTCATAGATTTTTACTTCGTCGGGAAGTAAGACTTGGCCACTGGTTGATTCACGAACCTATAACAATATATACATATATATCAAAGTATGTTCAAAATATATTTACAACACTTTTAATATATTTTGATGTTTTAAGTTTATTAAGTCAGCTGTCCTCGTTAGTAACCTACAACTAGTTGTCCACAGTTAGATGTACAGAAATAAATCGATAAATATTATCTTGAATCAATCCACGACCCAGTGTATACGTATCTCAGTATTGATCACAACTCAAACTATATATATTTTGGAATCAACCTCAACCCTGTATAGCTAACTCCAACATTCACATATAGAGTGTCTATGGTTGTTCCGAAATATATATAGATGTGTCGACATGATAGGTCGAAACATTGTATACGTGTCTATGGTATCTCAAGATTACATAATATACAATACAAGTTGATTAAGTTATGGTTGGAATAGATTTGTTACCAATTTTCACGTAGCTAAAATGAGAAAAATTATCCAATCTTGTTTTACCCATAACTTCTTCATTTTAAATCCGTTTTGAGTGAATCAAATTGCTATGGTTTCATATTGAACTCTATTTTATGAATCTAAACAGAAAAAGTATAGGTTTATAGTCGAAAAAATAAGTTACAAGTCGTTTTTGTAAAGGTAGTCATTTCAGTCGAAAGAACGACGTCTAGATGACCATTTTAGAAAACATACATCCACTTTGAGTTTAACCATAATTTTTGGATATAGTTTCATGTTCATAATAAAAATCATTTTCTCAGAATAACAACTTTTAAATCAAAGTTTATCATAGTTTTTAATTAACTAACCCAAAACAGCCCGCGGTGTTACTACGACGGCGTAAGTCCGGTTTTACGGTGTTTTTCGTGTTTCCAGGTTTTAAATCATTAAGTTAGCATATCATATAGATATAGAACATGTGTTTAGTTGATTTTAAAAGTCAAGTTAGAAGGATTAACTTTTGTTTGCGAACAAGTTTAGAATTAACTAAACTATGTTCTAGTGATTACAATTTTAAACCTTCGAATAAGATAGCTTTATATGTATGAATCGAATGATGTTATGAACATCATTACTACCTTAAGTTCCTTGGATAAACCTACTGGAAAAGAGAAAAATGGATCTAGCTTCAATGGATCCTTGGATGGCTCGAAGTTCTTGAAGCATAATCATGACACGAAAACAAGTTCAAGTAAGATCATCACTTGAAATAAGATTGTTATAGTTATAGAAATTGAACCAAAGTTTGAATATGATTATTACCTTGTATTAGAATGATAACCTACTATAAGAAACAAAGATTTCTTGAGGTTGGATGATCACCTTACAAGATTGGAAGTGAGCTAGCAAACTTGAAAGTATTCTTGATTTTATGTAACTAGAACTTGTAGAATATATGAAGAACACTTAGAACTTGAAGATAGTGAAGGTATTTCGTATGCCCGAGAGACATATTAAAATTAACGTGGCCACTATGTTTTGATCCAAGTCGGGTCATACCCAATAACAAGCTTACCGACACCTTATTTGTATTTGATCTCGGCGATTGGTTCGTTGATTAGATACGCGACACTTGAACCTTAAGAAAAATGGTTTTCTGAAATATTACTTGATGTGTATATATATATATATATATATATATATATAAATTATGGAATAATTTATATGAAATGGATTTAATTATTTATAGGTTAAATAATTAACCAAGTTATGTTACATTTTATAAAATAGGTTTTATAAAAATATACATAACAAATAAAATGTAAATTTATAAAATGACTTTTATAAAATTCAATTTTATAAAATCAAATTTTATAAAACCATTTTATTTATATCTTTGGAAGTGGCATTGGGACTCAAGCACACATGCTAGGATTCCTTCTTGGTCAAAGCATTTTCCCATTCTCCACAAGCATATTTACCAAGGGCTTGTTGGAGAGATGTAACACTTGCAAATACACATAAAAAGTAATCAAAAAAAAAAACTGCACACAGCCATTTTCTTTGCTGTCTGGCCGTGGCTGTTTGGAGGGGAAAGGGAGATCAAAATTCAAGTTTTGCAAGCTCCAATCAAGTGTTAATAAATCCTAACTAAAGTACAAAGGTTTGGTGTTAAAGGCTTGGGGTATTACTTGCTTGAGGCTTCAAGTTAGAAGCTCATTTTGCATCATCTTCATCAACATTCTGCTGTCTAAATTCAGCTCATTTCTCATCTTAGAGGAGGTATAAAGCTCTTCCTTTCTTGTTAATTAGTAAGCATTATTTCACAACTTGATCCAAGACGGGATTTTGCTTTAATTGGTTTAATGATAACAAGTAAAATTGGTAATTTCACGCTTCCGTTTTATAATGATTCTTAAATGGTTTTAAGAGTTTCAAACTTGTTAAATCCCTACAATGGTATCTAGAGCCGAAGTTGTTGAAATATGCTTCGAATTGTTGCTTTAAAACCCATCAACTTTGCATTCTAAGTACATGCATGAAAGAAGAATGCAAAAATTCATGGGTTTGGGTGGGTTACTCAAAATGGCCGAAAGTTTTGAAGTCCAAAAATGGGTTTTGGACTCTCTCTTTTGGTCATGCTTGGTTGCATGTTAAAGTTCACAATCTATGCCTTGACCTTGTGTTTGGTTGAATGTTTGAATGATTTGTATGATTCATTTGGTATGTAATTATTAATCATTCATATGGTTGTAATATTTATTCATTTGGCATGTAATAGTTCATTCATAAGGCTATGTAATTTTATTTTATATTTGGTATGTAAAATAGATTAGGTTGTATTTTCATTTTCTAGAAAAAATGTATTAGGATACATATTTTGTAAAATGAAGATACAAGATGATGAAGAACACAAGGAACATATGGATGCAAGATTAAGTGGGAGATTTGAAATCTCCTACTTTGTATTATTACCCCTTAACCCGGTGACATTTGTTTTCGGCTAAACAAATGTCCACCTAAATGGCTAGATTGTGAACATACTTGTTTTGAATGTGTGGTTGTTTGTTTGTTTATTGTATTGTATGTTTGGTTGATACAATTAATCACAAGATAACAACAAGCAAAACGACAATTTAATTGGTTAAATTAGACGTATTAATAACATGCAAGATGACAATTTAATTGGTTAAATTAAAAGCAACTAAAGACCTTAATAAATGGTTATTAAGAACAAGAAAAGGATCACATATATATAAAATGGTTTATATCGAGTAATTGGCAAATTACAAGACTTGAAAATGGATTTCAAATGAACCATACACTAAATGCATGTTGGTGTATGGCATAAATGTTTTCTTATACTAGAATTAACGAAAACTTAAAATCCCTTAATCGACAAGGTAAACAAGTTTAACGCCATCCTTTTGTGGAAACACTTAAAAATATTAGGGAACTCTTAATGAGATAAAGGTCACCTAACCGTTATGAGCTAACTAATATGGTTAAGGTAAAATTCGCATGCTTGTGGGATAAAGGTCACCTAACCACTTGTATGTTAATTTTACATGTTTACACAAGTAGGACGACTTGATTTGGGAATCATGAACTTAGGGTCACCGAAGCATGAGGAACAAATAGGCGTTGATGGGATAAATATGCCATGCAAAAGGATTGCATGATCCCATAATTTAGAAGTTGCAAAAGGATTGCAATTGTCATATAAATGACTACCTAGCTAAATCAAATAACGGGATAAAGGTCACCTAACCGAAATTTGATTTACCGTTGGATTCTAATATTTAATAAAACAATTATATATAAAAGGGTATTATTTATTAAATTTAAAATCGATACTTAAATGAACTTTGTTAATTTTGTAGATGGCCGCAAATAACAACAACATGCAAAATGCACCACTTAACCTAAACAACCTATCATTAAGGTCTCTCCTCGAGAAAGACAAACTCAACCATACGAACTTTATGGATTGGTTCCGCAATCTTAGAATTGTCCTCAAACTTGAGGATAAGGCGTATGTGTTGGAAGACCCCATTCCCGATCAACCCGACGAGGATGATACGGAAGGCATGGCTTATTGGGATAAGTATTGCGCCGATTCAGTGCAAGTCGCTTGCCTAATGCTTGGGACTATGATACCCGAACTCCAAAAGGATTTCGAACATCATAGTGCATATGACATGATTACGCAATTGAAGGAGATGTTCCTTCAACAAGCACGTGTCGAGCGCTTCGATACGGTTCGAGCGTTACATGCATGTCGTATGGATGACACCCAATCTGTATCCTCTTATGTCCTCAAAATGAAAAGCCTTATTGATCGCGCAAACCGCCTTAATCTCAACATATCTAATGAGTTAGCCACTGATCTTATCCTAAACTCCCTGTCAAAGAGGTTTGACTAATTTGTAATTAATTACAATATGAATGGGATGGATAAGACCATTGGTGAACTTCATGGCATGTTAAGGACGGCCGAAACTAGCATGGGTAAGAGGGCTTCACCCGTGCTAATGATCAATGATGGTGGGTCCAAAGGTAATAACACCTCTAAGCCAAAGGCGGCTAAGAGGAAAGGACCCGCCAATCAAGGCAAGGGAAAGGGGAGGATGGTTACCCCAACCAAAAACAAGAACAAGAAGCAAAAGGTTGCCGGACAAGCAAACCCCAAGGAAGACCCGTGCTTCGGTTGCGGTGAAATGGGTCACTGGAAACGCAATTGCCCGGTCTACCTTAAGGAGTTGAAGGAAAAGAGGGATGCGGGGCAATCCTCAGGTAACATATATATGGTATATATAGAGCTTAGTATTACTTCTTCTAATACATGGGTATTAGACACTGGATGTGGAACTCACATTTGCAATTCTTTGCAGGGGTTCAAAAGAAGTAGCAAGCAAACGGGAACATCAAGTCTCTTTATGGGTAATGGAGCCAAAGTGCAAGTGAAGGCTCAAGGAGACTTTGTATTAAAACTTCCAAGTGGTTTGGAACTTATTTTGAACAATGTTTTGTATGCACCGGATTTATGTCGAAACATTATTTCAGTTTCCCGTTTAAAACAATGTGGTTTTTATCTTAATTTTGTTAATGATGATATCCACGTTTATTTAGATAATGTATTTTATTTTAAGGCTCCGCCTTCAAATGGAATTTATGAATTGGTTCATGATGACACATCATCTAGTAGCTCAATATACCATACTAGCACCAAGAAACTCAAAAGGGATTTGAGTGATTCCTACTTATGGCATTGTCGCCTTGGTCACATAAACAAGAATCGAATGCATACACTCCAAAAGAATGGACTTTTGAAATCAAATGAGATGGACTCGTTTGATGTATGTGAATCTTGTTTACAAGGCAAAATGACTAAAGCACCTTTCAAAGGGACCTATGAAAGGGCTAAAGACTTATTGGGATTAATACATTCGGATGTGTGTGGACCCTTTAAGCCCATGACTAGGAATGGTGAAAGATACTTTGTTACATTCATTGATGACTTCAGTCGTTTCGAATATGTCTACTTGTTAAGGCATAAGGATGAAACTTTTGAAGCATTCAAAGAATATCAAAACGAAGTACAAAATCAACTCAACAAGACAATCAAGGTACTGCGTACCGATAGAGGAGGTGAATACCTAAGCGATGCTTTCCAAGATCATCTTAGGAGTTGTGGGATTATCTCACAACTTACTCCACCAGGAACACCCCAACTTAATGGAGTTTCCGAAAGGAGGAACCGAACCCTAATGGATATGGTTCGATCTATGATGGCAAGAAGCTCGTTACCTCTGTCATTTTGGGGTTATTGTCTATGCTCTGCGGCTCGTATTTTAAATATGGCCCCAACCAAGAAAGTGGAACGAACTCCTCACGAGATGTGGTTTGGAAAACCTCCTTCTCTTTCATACTTGAAAGTATGGGGATGTGAAGCTTATCCAAAGCGCTATAATGCTAATAAGTTGCATGCTCGATCCACGAAGTGTATCTTCATAGGATATCCCAAGGATGATATGGGATACTATTTCTATGATCCGACCGAGCAAAATGTATTTGTTGCTCGAAAGGCGGAATTCCTTGAAACTAAGTTCCTAATGGAAGGTAATAGTGAAAGGAAGATAGATCTTGAAGAGGTTCAAGATCAAGTAGATGATACACAATTGGTTGTCACTAGCACTCAACATGAAAATGTTGAGAGTGATCAAATGGATGATCAAAATACACAAGACGTTCGCAGATCTGGTAGGATTAGTAATCCTCCTGAGAGATATGGGTTTCTCATGGATGGTTGCTATGTGGTTGATTTGGATGAACCAACAAACTACCAAGATGCTTTATCAAGGATTGATAAGGATAAATGGCAGGAAGCCATGAACGCTGAGATGCAATCCATGTATGACAACCAAGTTTGGGAACTTGTTGCGCAACCTCCTGGCTCTAGGCTAGTTGATTGTAAATGGATTTTCAAAATGAAAACCGACATACATGGAAACTTGGATACATATAAAGCTAGACTTGTAGCAAAAGGTTTCACTCAAACTCAAGGGGTTGACTATGATGAAACTTTTTCGCCTGTGGCGATGCTAAAGTCTATTAGGATATTACTTGCCATTGCTGCTCATTATGATTATGAAATATGGCAGATGGATGTCAAGACCGCTTTCCTAAACGGACATCTTGAGGAAGATGTCTATATGGTTCAGCCTGAGGGTTTTGTTGATCCGAAATATCCTAAAATGGTATGCAAGTTAAAGAAGTCAATCTACGGATTGAAACAAGCATCTAGAATGTGGAATCATCGTTTTAATGAGGAGGCCAAGATATTTGGCTTCATTAAAAATGGTGATGAAGCTTGTGTATACAAGAAAGCTAGTGGGAGCACTATCATGTTCCTTGTACTATATGTGGATGACATATTGTTATTTGGAAATGATATTCCGAAAATGCAAGGTGTTAAAACTTGGTTAAGTAAATGCTTCTCCATTAAGGATCTTGGAGAAGCACAATACGTTTTGGGGATTGGGATCTACAGGGATAGATCCAAGAAGCTGATAGGTTTAAATCAAAGTGCATACATTGAAAAGATCTTGAAAAGGTTTAAGTTGGAGAACTCTAAGAAAGGTTTGGTACCTATTCAAAAGGGAACACTTCTCAGTTCATCTCAGTGCCCCACCACGAAAGATGAACAGGAGAGAATGAAAAAGGTCCCATATGCTTCTGCCATTGGGTCAATCATGTATGCAATGATATGCACTAGACCGAATGTGTCATGCGCTCTTAGCCTGACAAGTAGATACCAGAATAACCCAGGAAACAGTCATTGGATTGCTGTTAAAAGTATATTGAAATACCTTAGGAGGACTAAGGATATGTTTCTGATATATGGGTCTGGTGAGGAGGAACTCGCTGTAAAGGGTTACGTAGACGCGAGTTTCCAAACTGATCGAGATGATTCTCGATCACAATCCGGTTATGTCTTCACATTAAATGGAGGTGCGGTCTCTTGGAAGAGTTCAAAACAGGATGTTGTTGCTCTATCCACTACAGAGTCGGAGTACATCGCCGCATCATTGGCAGCTCAGGAAGCTGCATGGATGAAGAAATTCATCGACGACTTAGGAGTAGTCCCTTCCATTCAGGACCCTCTTGAGATCTTTTGTGACAACGAGGGTGCGATTGCTCATATCAAGGAACCTCGTGCTCATCAAAAGACCCGTCACATTGAGCGGAGATTCAACTACATAAGGGATGAAGTTGAAAAGGGAAAGATATGTATTCGCAAAGTTCACACAGATCTTAATATAGCGGATCCTCTCACGAAGCTCTTACATGGATCAAAACATGCAGGACATGTTTGTGCATTAGGGCTTCGATATTCTAGTGATTGGTGATGATCTGTTTTAAGTATTGTAACGGAACGAAATTGTTCAAACTCACTAATGTAATTATGGTATTAATTTATTTTGAGTTATGTTCCTATTTTGCATATTTTATCCATGAATAAGTAATTATTCTAAATTCCGTAGTCGATCACGTTTGTGGGAGCAAATGTGAGGTTTAGACTATTATGAACTCGGATTGGTATACATTCACGAGATGAATGTGGTGCAAGGTTGCAACCAAGGTTCATAGATATTTGTGGGATACAAATATTGGAAGACCCGCTCTCAAGATTTACTGAATAGAGCCTTTGTGGTTGATCACATGTAATCTTGAGTAAAGGCGAATATCATTGTATCCTCTGACCTGGGATACATATTGGGTTCGGATATTTACCAAGTATCGTGCCTTGATTCTTTCCTTCGCTATTCTGAAATATGGTAGTTCATAAGGAAGAGCTCAGGTATAATGCAAGGTATATATTTAGGACGTATGTAGTCAAGATGGAATTTGTCCCTCTTATTCGTTGAGAGTCAGATGTCTAAGGCCTGATAAAGTTAGATCTAAAAGAGAGTGATCATTCTGTGTCTCTTGGATTTAACATGACATCTAGGATGAAAGGATATAATGAAAAGATTCACCTATTCATATTCGAGATGGAAACTCGAAGAGGATGATGTTATTGAATGGCACAAAGTCATAACATATTGGGGGTAATGGACGGTCGTTAGGTGGCATCCATCACTTGCATTAATTTCTTATGTTTCTCGTGCAAGTGGGAGATTGAAGGTATTTCGTATGCCTGAGAGACATATTAAAATTAACGTGGCCACTATGTTTTGATCCAAGTCGGGTCATACCCAATAACAAGCTTACCGACACCTTATTTGTATTTGATCTCGGCGATTGGTTCGTTGATTAGATACGCGACACTTGAACCTTAAGAAAAATGGTTTTCTGAAATATTACTTGATGTGTATATATATATATATATATATATATATATATATATATATATATATATATATATATATATATATATATATATATATATATATATATATATATATATATATATATATATATATATATATATATATATATATATATATATAATTATTTAATAATTTATATGAAATGGATTTAATTATTTATAGGTTAAATAATTAACCAAGTTATGTTACATTTTATAAAATAGGTTTTATAAAAATATACATAACAAATAAAATGTAAATTTATAAAATGACTTTTATAAAATTCAATTTTATAAAATCAAATTTTATAAAACCATTTTATTTATATCTTTGGAAGTGGCATTGGGACTCAAGCACACATGCTAGGATTCCTTCTTGGTCAAAGCATTTTCCCATTCTCCACAAGCATATTTACCAAGGGCTTGTTGGAGAGATGTAACACTTGCAAATACACATAAAAAGTAATAAAAAAAAAAAACTGCACACAGCCATTTTCTTTGCTGTCTGGCCGTGGCTGTTTGGAGGGGAAAGGGAGATCAAAATTCAAGTTTTGCAAGCTCCAATCAAGTGTTAATGAATCCTAACTAAAGTACAAAGGTTTGGTATTAAAGGCTTGGGGTATTACTTGCTTGAGGCTTCAAGTTAGAAGCTCATTTTGCATCATCTTCATCAACATTCTGCTGTCCAAATTCAGCTCATTTCTCATCTTAGAGGAGGTATAAAACTCTTCCTTTCTTGTTAATTAGTAAGCATTATTTCACAACTTGATCCAAGACGGGATTTTGCTTTAATTGGTTTAATGATAACAAGTAAAATTGGTAATTTCACGCTTCCGTTTTATAATGATTCTTAAATGGTTTTAAGAGTTTCAAACTTGTTAAATCCCTACAGATAGAACTTGAGAGAGATCAATTAGATGAATAAAATTGAAGAATGAAAGTGTTTGTAGGTGTTTTTGGTCGTTGGTGTATGGATTAGATGTAAAGGATATGTAATTTTGTTTTCATGTAAATAAGTCATGAATGATTACTCATATTTTTGTAGTTTTATGAGATATTTCATGCTAGTTGCCAAATGATGGTTCCCACATGTGTTAGGTGACTCACATGGGCTGCTAAGAGCTGATCATTGGAGTGTATATACCAATAGTACATACATCTAAAAGCTGTGTATTGTACGAGTACGAATACGGGTGCATACGAGTAGAATTGTTGATGAAACTGAACGAGGATGTAATTGTAAGCATTTTTGTTAAGTAGAAGTATTTTGATAAGTGTATTGAAGTCTTTCAAAAGTGTATAAATACATATTAAAACACTACATGTATATACATTTTAACTGAGTCGTTAAGTCATCGTTAGTCGTTACATGTAAGTGTTGTTTTGAAACCTTTAGGTTAACGATCTTGTTAAATGTTGTTAACCCAATGTTTATAATATCAAATGAGATTTTAAATTATTATATTATCATTATATTATCATGTATGAATATCTCTTAATATGATATATATACATTAAATGTCTTTACAACGATAATCGTTACATATATGTCTCGTTTAAAAATCATTAAGTTAGTAGTCTTGTTTTTACATATGTAGTTCATTATTAATATACTTAATGATATGTTTACTTATCATAGTATCATGTTAACTATATATATATATATCCATATATATGTCATCATATAGTTTTTAAAAGTTTTAACGTTCGTGAATCACCGGTCAACTTGGGTGGTCAATTGTCTATATGAAACATATTTCAATTAATCAAGTCTTAACAAGTTTGATTGCTTAACATGTTGGAAACATTTAATCATGTAAATATCAATCTCAATTAATATATATAAACATGGAAAAGTTCGGGTCACTACAGTACCTACCCGTTAAATAAATTTCGTCCCGAAATTTTAAGCTGTTGAAGGTGTTGACGAATCTTCTGGAAATAGATGCGGGTATTTCTTCTTCATCTGATCTTCATGCTCCCAGGTGAACTCGGGTCCTCTACGAGCATTTCATCGAACCTTAACAATTGGTATCTTGTTTTGCTTAAGTCTTTTAACCTCACGATCCATTATTTCGACGGGTTCTTCGATGAATTGAAGTTTTTCGTTGATTTGGATTTCATCTAACGGAATAGTGAGATCTTCTTTAGCAAAACATTTCTTCAAATTCGAGACGTGGAAAGTGTTATGTACAGCCGCGAGTTGTTGAGGTAACTCAAGTCGGTAAGCTACTGGTCCGACACGATCAATAATCTTGAATGGTCCAATATACCTTGGATTTAATTTCCCTCGTTTACCAAATCGAACAACGCCTTTCCAAGGTGCAACTTTAAGCATGACCATCTCTACAATTTCAAATTCTATATCTTTTCTTTTAATGTCAGCGTAGCTCTTTTGTCGACTTTGGGCGGTTTTCAACCGTTGTTGAATTTGGATGATCTTCTCGGTAGTTTCTTGTATAATCTCCGGACCCGTAATCTGTCTATCCCCCACTTCACTCCAACAAATCAGAGACCTGCACTTTCTACCATAAAGTGCTTCAAACGGCGCCATCTCAATGCTTGAATGGTAGCTGTTGTTGTAGGAAAATTCTGCTAATGGTAGATGTCGATCCCAACTGTTTCCGAAATCAATAACACATGCTCGTAGCATGTCTTCAAGCGTTTGTATCGTCCTTTCGCTCTGCCCATCAGTTTGTGGATGATAGGCAGTACTCATGTCTAAACGAGTTCCTAATGCTTGCTGTAATGTCTGCCAGAATCTTGAAATAAATCTGCCATCCCTATCAGAGATAATAGAGATTGGTATTCCATGTCTGGAGATGACTTCCTTCAAATACAGTCGTTCTAACTTCTCCATCTTGTCATCTTCTCTTATTGGCAGGAAGTGTGCTGATTTGGTGAGACGGTCAACTATTACCCAAATAGTATCAAAACCACTTGCAGTCCTTGGCAATTTAGTGATGAAATCCATGGTAATGTTTTCCCATTTCCATTCCGGGATTTCGGGTTGTTGAAGTAGTCCTGATGGTTTCTGATGCTCAGCTTTGACCTTAGAACACGTCAAACATTCTCCTACGTATTTAGCAACATCGGCTTTCATACCCGGCCACCAAAAATGTTTCTTGAGATCCTTGTACATCTTCCCCGTTCCAGGATGTATTGAGTATCTGGTTTTATGAGCTTCTCTAAGTACCATTTCTCTCATATCTCCAAATTTTGGTACCCAAATCCTTTCAGCCCTATACCGGGTTCCGTCTTCCCGAATATTAAGATGCTTCTCTGATCCTTTGGGTATTTCATCCTTTAAATTTTCCTCTTTTAAAACTCCTTGTTGCGCCTCCTTTATTTGAGTAGTAAGGTTATTATGAATCATTATATTCATAGATTTTACTCGAATGGGTTCTCTGTCCTTCCTGCTCAAGGCATCGGCTACCACATTTGCCTTCCCCGGGTGGTAACGAATCTCAAAGTCGTAATCATTCAACAATTCAATCCACCTACGCTGCCTCATATTCAGTTGTTTCTGATTAAATATGTGTTGAAGACTTTTGTGGTCGGTATATATAATACTTTTGACCTCATATAAGTAGTGCCTCCAAGTCTTTAATGCAAAAACAACCGCGCCTAATTCCAAATCATGCGTTGTATAATTTTGTTCGTGAATCTTCAATTGTCTAGACGCATAAGCAATCACCTTCGTTCGTTGCATTAATACACAACCGAGACCTTGCTTTGATGCGTCACAATAAATCACAAAATCATCATTCCCTTCAGGCAATGACAATATAGGTGCCGTAGTTAGCTTTTTCTTCAATAACTGAAACGCTTTCTCTTGTTCATCATTCCATTCAAATTTCTTCCCTTTATGCTTTATTGCAGTCAAGGGTTTTGCTATTCTGGAAAAGTCTTGGATGAACCTTTTGTAGTAACCAGCTAGTCCTAAAAACTGGCGTATGTGTTTCGGAGTTTTTGGGGTTTCCCACTTTTCAACAGTTTCTATCTTTGCCGGATCCACCTTAATACCTTCTTTGTTCAGTATGTGACCGAGGAATTGAACTTCTTCCAACCAAAATGCACACTTTGAAAATTTAGCGTACAATTCTTCCTTCCTCAATACTTCTAACACCTTTCTCAAATGTTCACCGTGTTCTTGGTCATTCTTTGAGTAAATAAGTATGTCATCAATGAAAACAATGACAAACTTGTCAAGGTATGGTCCACACACTCAGTTCATAAGGTCCATGAACACAGCTGGAGCATTAGTTAAACCAAACGGCATGACCATAAACTCGTAATGACCGTAACATGTTCTGAAAGCAGTCTTTGGAATATCATCTTCTTTCACCCGCATTTGATGATACCCGGAACGTAAGTCAATCTTTGAATAAACAGACGAGCCTTGTAGTTGATCAAATAAGTCGTCGATTCTCTGTAGTGGGTAGCGGTTCTTGATGGTAAGTTTGTTCAACTCTCGGTAGTCGATACAAAACCTGAATGTACCATCTTTCTTCTTGACAAACAAAACAGGAGCTCCCCACGGTGATGTGCTTGGTCGAATGAAACCACGCTCTAAAAGTTCTTGTAATTGGCTTTGCAGTTCTTTCATCTCGCTGGGTGCGAGTCTGTAAGGAGCACGAGCTATTGGTGCAGCTCCTGGTACAAGATCTATTTGAAATTCAACGGATCGATGTGGGGGTAATCCTGGTAATTCTTTCGGAAATACATCAGGAAATTCTTTTGCAATGGGAACATCATTGATGCTCTTTTCTTCAGTTTGTACTTTCTCGACGTGTGCTAGAACAGCATAGCAACCTTTTCTTATTAGTTTTTGTGCCTTCAAATTACTAATAAGATGTAGCTTCGTGTTGCCCTTTTCTCCGTACACCATTAAGGGTTTTCCTTTTTCTCGTATAATGCGAATTGCATTTTTGTAACAAACGATCTCTGCTTTCACTTCTTTCAACCAGTCCATACCGATTATCACATCAAAACTCCCTAACTCTACTGGTATCAAATCAATCTTAAATGTTTCGCTAACCAGTTTAATTTCTCGATTCCGACATATATTATCTGCTGAAATTAATTTACCATTTGCTAATTCGAGTAAAAATTTACTATCCAAAGGCGTCAATGGACAACTTAATTTAGCACAAAAATCTCTACTCATATAGCTTCTATCCGCACCCGAATCAAATAAAACGTAAGCAGATTTATTGTCAATAAGAAACGTACCCGTAACAAGCTCCGGGTCTTCCTGTGCCTCTGCCGCATTAATATTGAAAACTCTTCCGCGGCCTTGTCCATTCGTGTTCTCCTGGTTCGGGCAATTTCTAATAATGTGGCCCGGTTTTCCACATTTATAACAAACTACATTGGCATAACTTGCTCCGACACTACTTGCTCCGCCATTACTCGTTCCGACACCATTTGTTCCTTTCGTTCTATTAACCCCTGGTCCGTAGACCTCACACTTCGCCGCGCTATGACCATTTCTCTTACACTTGTTGCAAAATTTGGTGCAGAACCCCGAGTGATACTTTTCACACCTTTGGCATAGCTGCTTCTGATTGTTATTGTTGTTGCGGTTATTATTGTTGTTGGGATGATTGTTGTAGTTGCTGTTGTTGTTGTTGTTGTTGTTGTTGTTGTTGTTGTTGGGCCGTTTGTTGTAGTTGCGATTGATGTTGCGATTGTTGGGATAATTGTTGCGATTATTGTTGTAATTGCTTTTGTTGTTGTATTGGTGATTCTTATCACCATTTTCCTCCCACTTTCTTTTGACTTGCTTCACATTGGCCTCTTCAGCAGTCTGTTCTTTAATTCTTTCTTCAATCTGGTTCACTAGTTTGTGAGCCATTCTACATGCCTGTTGTATGGAGGCGGGCTCGTGTGAACTTATATCTTCTTGGATTCTTTCTGGTAATCCTTTCACAAACGCGTCGATCTTCTCTTCCTCATCTTCGAATGCTCCCGGACACAATAGGCACAATTCTGTGAATCGTCTTTCGTACGTGGTAATATCAAATCCTTGGGTTCGTAACGCTCTAAGTTCTGTCTTGAGCTTATTGACCTCGGTTCTGGGACGGTACTTCTCGTTCATCAAGTGCTTGAATGCTGACCACGGTAGTGCGTACGCATCGTCTTGTCCCACTTGCTCTAGATAGGTATTCCACCATGTTAACGCAGAACCTGTGAAGGTATGCGTAGCATACTTCACTTTGTCCTCTTCAGTACACTTACTTATGGCAAACACCGATTCGACCTTCTCGGTCCACCGTTTCAATCCGATCGGTCCTTCGGTTCCATCAAATTCCAAAGGTTTGCAGGCAGTGAATTCTTTGTAGGTGCATCCTACACGATTTCCTGTACTGCTAGATCCAAGGTTATTGTTGGTATGTAGCGCAGCCTGTACTGCGGCTATGTTTGAAGCTAGAAAAGTACGGAATTCCTCTTCATTCATATTCATAGTGTGTCGAGTAGTCGGTGCCATTTCCTTCAAAATAGTCAAATGGAACAAGTTAATCATACAGAATATTAAGAGTAGTTAATAGTATTTCGTAGCATAATATGAACTCATTTATAAAAGCTTTTTCTTCATATTAGCGTTTTATAAGTTTAAATTCGGGTAGTACCTACCCGTTAAGTTCATACTTAGTAGCTAATATACAATTCAACTACTACAATTCTATATGAAAAACTGATTATAATAATATTTCGCGTTCAAACTTTTACACAATATTTTACAATACAATACCGCTTATTTTACATATAGCATGAAATATAGCACACAATAAATTTGATACAAGATGGTTGTGAAGATAATTCTAGTTAATACACAAGTCGTTCAGCAAAGGCAATAAAGAGACGTAATTCATACGTCCAGAAACAAGTCTTGCATTCTGGTTTTACTAGGATTACTTCCCATCCTTGGTCTTGTGGAACATAACCGTTATGGCCGTTGATAAGACAGCGTGTTGTAACGTCGTCAAAGGGACGAGGGTTACGTAATGTCCAACAGTCCCGTAACAATCTAAAAACCTCATTTCTTACCCCAATTACCGACTCCGTCACTTGTGGAAACGTTTTGTTTAATAGTTGTAGCCTGATGTTCTTATTCTCACTTTGGTGAGAAGCGAACATTACTAATCCATAAGCATAACATGCTTCTTTATGTTGCATGTTAGCCGCTTTTTCTAAATCACGAAGTCCAATATTCGGATATATTGAGTCAAAATAATTTCTTAACCCATTGGGTAAAATAGCATTTGGGTTCCCCGCAATATATGCGTCAAAGTAAACACATCGTAACTTATGGATTTCCCAATGTGATATCCCCCATCTTTCGAACGAAAGCCTTTTATAGACCAAGGCATTCTTGGAACGTTCTTCGAATGTCTTACAAACTGATCTCGCCTTAAATAGTTGTGCCGAAGAATTCTGACCAACTCTAGACAAGATTTCATCAATCATGTCTCCGGGTAGGTCTCTTAAAATATTGGGTTGTCTATCCATTTTGTGTTTTTATACTGTAAAATAGACAAGAGTTAGATTCATAAAAAAATACTTATTAATACAAGCAATTTTTACATATATCATAAAGCATAAGCACACTATATTACATATATTACACCACACGAATACAACTATCTTATTCCGACTCGCTTGTTTCTTCTTCTTCGGTTTTGGTTCGTTTTGCCAAGTTTCTAGGGATATATGATGTTCCCCTAATACGAGCCGTTATTTTCTACATTGGTTTAGAAAAACCTGGTGGTTTAGAGGTTCCCAGGTCATTGTTACAACTTAAGGACTTCGGGGGTTGACGATACATATAAAGTTCATCGGGGTTGGAATTAGATTTCTCTATTTTTATGCCCTTTCCCTTATTATTTTCTTTTGCCTTTTTAAATTCAGTTGGGGTAATTTCTATAACATCATCGGAATTCTCGTCGGAATCCGATTCATCGGAGAATTGATAATCCTCCCAATATTTTGCTTCCTTGGCGGAAACACCATTGACCATAATTAACCTTGGTCGGTTGGTTGAGGATTTTCTTTTACTTAACCGTTTTATTATTTCCCCCACCGGTTCTATTTCTTCATCCGGTTCCGATTCTTCTTCCGGTTCCGATTCTTCTTCTGGTTCTGACTCTTCTTCCGGTTCCTCTTCGGGAACTTGTGAATCAGTCCATGAATCATTCCAATTTACATTTGACTCTTCATTATTATTAGGTGAGTCAATGGGACTTGTTCTAGAGGTAGACATCTATCACATAATATCAAACGCGTTAAGAGATTAATATATCACATAATATTCACATGTTAAAAATATATAGTTTCCAACAAAATTTGTTAAGCAATCATTTTTCAAGTAAACACGGTCGAAGTCCAGACTCACTAATGCATCCTAACAAACTCGATAAGACACACTAATGCAAAATTCTGGTTCTCTAAGACCAACGCTCGGATACCAACTGAAATGTCCCGTTCTTATTGATTAAAAATGTTCCATATTAATTGATTTCGTTGCGAGGTTTTGACCTCTATATGAGACGTTTTTCAAAGACTGCATTCATTTTTAAAACAAACCATAACCTTTATTTCATAGATAAAGGTTTTAAAACGCTTTACGTAGATTATCAAATAATGATAATCTAAAATATCCTGTTTACACACGACCATTACATAATGATTTACAATACAAATATGTTACAACAAAATAAGTATCTTGAATGCAGTTTTTACACAATATCATACAAGCATGGACTCCAAATCTCGTCCTTATTTAAGTATGCGACATCAGAAGCTCTTAATAATCACCTGAGAATAAACATGCTTTAAACGTCAACAAAAATGTTGGTGAGTTATAGGTTTAACCTATATATATCAAATCGTAACAATAGACCACAAGATTTCATATTTCAATACACATCCCATACATAGAGATAAAAATCATTCATATGGTGAACACCTGGTAACCGACATTAACGAGATGCATATAAGAATATCCCCATCATTCCGGGATCCTCCAATGGACATGATATAAATTTCGAAGTACTAAAGCATCCGGTACTTTGGATGGGGGTTGTTGGGCCCGATAGATCTATCTTTAGGATTCGCGTCAATTAGGGTGTCTGTTCCCTAATTCTTAGATTACCAGACTTAATAAAAAGGGGCATATTCGATTTCGATAATTCAACCATAGAATGTAGTTTCACGTACTTGTGTCTATTTTGTAAATCATTTATAAAACATGCATGTATTCTCATCCCAAAAATATTAGATTTTAAAAGTGGGACTATAACTCACTTTCACAGATTTTTACTTCTTCGGGAAGTAAGACTTGGCCACTGGTTGATTCACGAACCTATAACAATATATACATATATATCAAAGTATGTTCAAAATATATTTACAATACTTTTAATATATTTTGATGTTTTAAGTTTATTAAGTCAGCTGTCCTCGTTAGTAACCTACAACTAGTTGTCCACAGTTAGATGTACAGAAATAAATCGATAAATATTATCTTGAATCAATCCACGACCCAGTTTATACGTATCTCAGTATTGATCACAACTCAAACTATATATATTTTGAAATCAACCTCAACCCTGTATAGCTAACTCCAACATTCACATATAGAGTGTCTATGGTTGTTCCGAAATATATATAGATGTGTCGACATGATAGGTCGAAACATTGTATACGTGTCTATGGTATCTCAAGATTACATAATATACAATACAAGTTGATTAAGTTATGGTTGGAATAGATTTGTTACCAATTTTCACGTAGCTAAAATGAGAAAAATTATCCAATCTTGTTTTACCCATAACTTCTTCATTTTAAATCCGTTTTGAGTGAATCAAATTGCTATGGTTTCATATTGAACTCTATTTTATGAATCTAAACAGAAAAAGTATAGGTTTATAGTCGGAAAAATAAGTTACAAGTCGTTTTTGTAAAGGTAGTCATTTCAGTCGAAAGAACGACGTCTAGATGACCATTTTAGAAAACATACTTCCACTTTGAGTTTAACCATAATTTTTGGATATAGTTTCATGGTCATAATAAAAATCATTTTCCCAGAATAACAATTTTTAAATCAAAGTTTATCATAGGTTTTAATTAACTAACCCAAAACTGCCCGCGATGTTACTATGACAGCGTAAATCCGATTTTTCGGTGTTTTTCTTGTTTTCAGGTTTTAAATCATTAAGTTAGCATATCATATAGATATAGAACATGTGTTTAGTTGATTTTAAAAGTAAAGTTATAAGGATTAACTTTTATTTGCGAACAAGTTTAGAATTAACTAAACTATGTTCTAGTGATTACAAGTTTAAACCTTCGAATAAGATAGCTTTATATGTATGAATCGAATGATGTTATGAACATCATTACTACCTCAAGTTCCTTGGATAAACCTACTGGAAATGAGAAAAATAGATCTAGCTTCAAAGGATCCTTGGATGGCTTGAAAGTTCTTGAAGCGGAATCATGACACGAAAACAATTTCAAGTAAGATTTCCACTCGAAATAAGATTGCTATAGTTATAGAAATTGAATTAAAGTTTGAATATGATTATTACCTTGTATTAGAAAGATAACCTACTGTAAGTAACAAAGGTTTCTTGATCTTGGATGATTACTTGGAATGGATTTAGAAAACTTGGAAGTAAACTTGCAATCTTGGAAGTATTCTTGATTTTATGAAACTAGAACTTTTGGAATTTATGAAGAACACTTAGAACTTGAAGATAGAACTTGAGAGAGATCAATTAGATGAAGAAAATTGAAGAATGAAAGTGTTTGTAGGTGTTTTTGGTCGTTGGTGTATGGATTAGATATAAAGGATATGTAATTTTGTTTTCATGTAAATAAGTCATGAATGATTACTCATATTTTTGTAATTTTATGAGATATTTCATGCTAGTTGCCAAATGATGGTTCCCACATGTGTTAGTTGACTCACATGGACTGCTAAGAGCTGATCATTGGATTGTATATACCAATAGTACATACATCTAAAAGCTGTGTATTGTACGATACGGGTGCATACGAGTAGAATTGTTGATGAAACTGAACGAGGATGTAATTGTAAGCATTTTTGTTAAGTAGAAGTATTTTGATAAGTGTCTTGAAGTCTTTCAAAAGTGTATGAATACATATTAAAATACTACATGTATATACATTTTAACTGAGTCGTTACGTCATTGTTAGTCGTTACATGTAAATGTTGTTTTGAAACCTTTAGGTTAACGATCTTGTTGAATGTTGTTAACCCATTGTTTATTATAACAAATGAGATGTTAAATTGTTATATTATCATGATATTATGATATATAATATATCTTAGCATGATATATATACAGTTAAATGTCGTTACAACGATAATCGTTACATATATGTCTCGTTTCGAAATCATTAAGTTAGTAGTCTTATTTTTACATATGTATTTCATTGTTAATACACTTAATAATATATTTACTTATCATTTAACATAATTAACCAAGTGTATCAATATCTTAATATGATTCATATGTACCTAGTAAGACGTTGTTATAATGATAATCGTTATATATATCGTTTTCGAGTTTCTTAAATTAATAGTCTCATTTTTATGTATATAACTCATTGTTAAAATACCTAATGAGATACATACTTACAATAAAATCATGTTAACTATATATATAACCATATATATGTCATCGTATAGTTTTTACAAGTTTTAACGTTCGTGAATCACCGGTCAACTTGGGTGGTCAATTGTCTATATGAAACCTATTTCAATTAATCAAGTCTTAACAAGTTTGATTGCTTAACATGTTGGAAACACTTAATCATTTAAATAACAATTTCATTTAATACATATATAAACATGGAAAAGTTCGGGTCACTACATATACATTTTAACTGAGTCGTTAAGTCATCGTTAGTCGTTACATGTAAGTGTTGTTTTGAAACCTTTAGGCTAACGATCTTGTTAAATGTTGTTAACCCAATGTTTATAATATCAAATGAGATTTTAAATTATTATATTATCATGATAATATGATGTATGAATATCTCTTAATATGATATATATACATTAAATGTCGTTACAACGATAATCGTTACATATATGTCTCGTTTCAAAATCATTAAGTTAGTAGTCTTGCTTTTACATATGTAGTTCATTGTTAATATACTTAATGATATGTTTACTTATCATAATATCATTTTAACTATATATATCCATATATATGTCATCATATAGTTTTTACAATTTTTAACGTTCGTGAATCACCGGTCAACTTGGGTGGTCAATTGTCTATATGAAACCTATTTCAATTAATCAAGTCTTAACAAGTTTAATTGCTTAACATGTTGGAAACACTTAATCATGTAAATAACAATTTCATTTAATATATATATAAATATATAAACATGGAAAAGTTCGGGTCACTACTACCGTCGATGAGGCTCTTGACGCTAGAAACATTTATCCTCGTGGTGAAGGAGGTGAAGGAAGGCGGGACTTCCACTACAAAAATTTCAAGGATACTCAACCTCTGATGTTTAATGGGGTAAGGGATCCATTGAAAAGCACTTGTTGGATCTCCGATATCGAGGGGGCGTTCCGTACCGTGGAGTGTCCTCCCGAGAAGAAGACGAGGTATGGGTCTAGCATATTATGTGAAGAAGGCAAGTTGTGGTGGGATGATAAAATCAATTTATATGGTGAAGAGCAATGCATGAGCTTGACATGGGAGGAGTTTAAGAAGGAATTCTTCCAAGAATACCGAACTTCTTCCGACCTTGATATAATCCGGGATGAGTTGCATCATTTGCAACAAGGCTCAATGGACTTGGTTACTCTCAAGTCTACCTTTTTGGCAAAGACTCGTTTTTGCCCAGAATACGTTGGTGACGATCACAAGCTAATGAAAGATTTCTACCGTACCTTGAACGATGAGTTAAAGGGTAAGATTAGTCGAGGAATGGTTAAGACCTTTGAAGAGCTATTCGAGTTGGCTCGGGGTTTTGAGCCGGAGGTTCCAAGGAAGAGTGATTTCACTTTTTCAAAGAGAAAGTTTGAAGGTTCGAGTCATTCAAAATTTTCAAATAAAAAGAACAAGAAAGGCTCCGAGAGCGTTAATGGTGTGAAGAAGGGTACTTCCGGGGGTTTCGGACCCACGTGTTATAATTGTAACCAAAGAGGGCACATGGCCCGTGATTGCACCAAGGCGTCGACCAAAATCACTTGCTTTAATTGTGGTAAAGAGGGGCACAAGAGGCTAAAATGCCCCGATTTGAATAATGATCATGCTAAGAAGTTAGAGAAGGCGGCGGGCACGGCTAGGGGTCGCAACTACTTGATGACCAATGACAAAGCTAAACAATCCAACGAAGTTGTCTCAGGTACTTTTATGGTTAACTCTAATCCGGCAAGGATTTTATTTGATAGCGGTGCAAATTTGTCGTTTGTGTCTCCAAAATTTGTGCCTAAACTTGATAGACCGTTAGCTAAGTTAAGTCGTTCGGTAGAAGTCGAAATAGCGGACAACAAGATGGTCCTAGTGGTTGATGTGTGTAAAAAATGTGATGTTGTTTTTGGTGCCGAAAACTTTAAAATTGATCTTATCCCTATGATAAACGAAGACGATATTGCATGCCGTGAGAAGTTTATTCGTGTGAAGACCCCTAGTGGGGGAGAGTTAATTATTCACGACGATAAACGAAGAAGACTTGTGTCGATATGTTCTTTTGCACGGGCACGTCGTTTTCTTTTTAGTGGTGGCATGGCTTTTCTTGCCCATGTTGTTGATACTCGTGATGAGCCACCACCCATTCGTGAAATTCCGGTGGTTAGTGAATTCAAAGACGTTTTTCCGGACGAGTTACCGGGTGTTCCGGCGGAAAGACAAGTAGAATTTCGCATTGAGTTGGTTCCGGGAGCTACTCCCATTACTAAAACTCCTTATCGTTTAGCACTGACGGAAATGCAAGAGTTGTTAAACCAAACCCAAGATTTGCTTGAAAAGGGTTTTATTCGACCGAGTGCTTTGCCATGGGGCGCTCCGGTTTTATTCGTGAAAAAGAAGGATGGTAGTATGCGGATGTGCATCGACTATAGGGAGTTGAATAAAGTGACGATCAAAAATCGTTATCCATTGCCTAGGATTGACGATTTGTCTGACCAACTCCAAGGTGCGACGTATTTCTCAAAGATTGACCTACGGTCCGGCTATCACCAAATGCGGGTCCGTGAGGAAGATATTGAGAAAACGGCTTTTCGAACGCGTTATGGGCATTTTGAGTTTGTAGTTATGCCTTTTGGTCTTACGAATGCACCGGCGGCATTCATGGATCTTATGAACCAAGTGTACTAACCTATGTTGGACAAGTCGGTAATTGTGTTCATTGACGACATACTTGTCTACTCGAAAAGTATGAACGAACATGAACGCCATTTGCGTGAAGTTTTGAAGACGTTACGAAGGGAGAAGTTGTATGCTAAGTTCTACAAATGTGAATTTTGGCTAAGGGAAGTTCAATTCCTTGGCCACATTGTGAACAAAGACGGCATTCAAGTGGATTCGGGGAAGATAGAGACGGTGAAGAGTTGGAGACAACCGACTACGCCTACGGAGGTCCGAAGTTTTCTCGGATTGGCCGGTTATTATCGTCGGTTTATTCAAGACTTTTCCAAGATCGCTTCTTCATTGACGAAGTTGACAAGGAAGAACGCGAGATTTAATTGGGAGAACGAGCAACAAGTTGCTTTTCAATTGTTAAAAGAGAAGTTGTGTCAAGCTCCGGTGTTAGTGTTGCCGGAAGGAGTGGAAGACATGACGGTTTATTGTGATGCCTCGTTAAATGGACTCGGGTGTGTTCTAATGCAAAGAGGTAAAGTCATCGCTTATGCCACTCGACAATTGAAGGAACACGAAACAAGATATCCGACTCATGATCTTGAGTTGGCGGCGGTTGTGCATGCGTTGAAAATTTGGCGCCATTACCTGTATGGTGTCAAGTGTACTATTTATTCGGATCATAAGAGTTTGAAACATCTCTTTAATCAACGAGATTTGAATTATCGTCAACGCAGGTGGATGGATGTGGTGAAAGATTATGATTGTGAAATACTTTATCATCCGAGCAAGGCAAATGTGGTCGCGGATGCGTTAAGTCGAAAGAGTCATCACCCGGCGTTATGATTGAGATTGTTACGTATGATTATTACTAACGATTTTCTTGAAAAACTTGGTGTGATTCAAATAGAGGCTTACGTTCACAACAAGCATGCGAAACAAATTGTGGGGCAATCGGAATTCATTACAATGGGTTCGCGTGGTTTGTTGTCTTTTCAAGGAAGAGTGTGGGTGCCTAAGATGGGTGATTATCTACAAGTGTTACTTGATGAAGCACATAAGTCAAAGTATTCCATTCACCCGGGCGCGACGAAAATGTATCTTGATTTAAGGAAAGATTATTGGTGGCCGGGCATGAAACGTGATGTTGTGAAGTATGTTGAGCAATGCATCACGTGTTTGCAAGTTACGTCCGAGCACCAAAAGCCGTATGGTAAGTTACAACCGTTAGAAATCCCGAAATGGAAATGGGAGCACATTACCATGGATTTCATCACAAAGTTACCTAAAACGGCGAGAACCCAATTTGATTCGATTTGGGTTATAGTAGATCGATTGACGAAAAGCGCTTTGTTTCTTCCCATTAAAGAAGCAATATCGTCGGAGACATTGGCTAAGTTGTTTATCAAGGAAGTTATCTCTCGACACGGAGTTCCTATATCTATTATTTCAGATCGAGATACCCGTTTTACATCTCGGTTTTGGGAGAAATTTCATGAAGATATGGGTACGCAATTAAAATTAAGCACGGCGTATCATCCTCAAACGGACGGTCAAACCGAACGTACGAATCAAACTTTGGAAGATATGTTACGTGCGTGCATTATTGATTTCGGTGGTAGTTGGGATGAGCATTTGCCTTTAGTGGAATTCTCGTTCAATAATAGTTATCATACTAGTATCGGGATGCCGCCATATGAGATGCTTTATGGCCGTAGATGTCGAACCCCGATTTGTTGGGGTGAAGTGGGACAAAAGGAAATCGGGAGTACCGATTTGGTTTTAGAGACGAATAGCAAGATTGATATGATTCGAGAGCATTTGAAAAAGGCTCAAGATAGACAAAAGTCGTATGTCGATAAACGTAGACGAACGATCGAATTTCAAGAAGGTGACATGGTGATGCTCAAAGTTTCACCATGGAAAGGTATTATTCGATTTTGAAAACGGGGAAAGTTAGCTCCTCGGTTTATTGGGCCGTTTAAGGTTTTAGCTCGTGTTGGTGAAGTCGCGTATCGTTTGGAATTACCCGAAGAGCTTACGGGGATCCATAATACATTTCATGTCTCCCATCTCTGTAAGTGTCTTGCGGATGATTCATCTTGGGTCCCATTAGACGAGATTGAGCTAAATAATAAGTTAGAGTATATCGAGGAACCGATTGCCATACTTGATGAGAAGGTCAAAAGGTTGAGGCATAAAGAGGTTAGGAGTTTTAAATTTCAATAGCGTCGTAGTAAGGGTTCCGAGTTTACTTGGGAGCCCGAAGAGTTTGTGTTGATTTATCTTCCTTCGTGTCATGTGGCTTGGATCGCGAGGACGCGCTACGATTCAAGTGGGGGAGAGTTGTAACATCCCATTTTCCCGTACGTATCGAAAGGTACTTACTTAATCATTTGTACGTTTATAACTCGTTAGCTTATGCGTAAAGTATGAATATATGTGTAGATATATATATATATATATATATATATATATATATATATATATATATATATATATATATATATATATATATATATATATATATATATATATATATATATATATATATATATACATACATATATATACTTGATAATGTGTGCATGTATAAGTTTAAACATGGGTTTGGTTAGCGTTAAGTCTTGTGAGACTATTGTTGAAGGCTAGGTGAATATAGGAAGTGGGTTTGGAATGTACAAATTAAATAAAGTCGAAAATTGTTTAAGTTGGTCGAGCTGTTCAGATACAGCCCTAGGCCGCGCAGCGACAATTGGGTCCGCGCCGCGACATATCAAGCAAATCTGGATCAGAAGTTGGGTTAAAGGGGGTCGTTTTTCCTTCGATAAGTCGCGCCGCGACAAATTGGCCTCGCCGCGGCATCTCTACTGTTCTGACTTCGATTTCTACTCAATTTAAAAGGGTTTTAGGGGTAATTTGGTCTTTTTGCTTGTAGATCAGATTAGAGCATTAAATCACAGCCACTTATTCCATTTATTTCATTTCCTTTTCTCTTTTCTTTCCAATTTCTCTCCCAAAACACAAAACCCACTTAGAATAAACTGAAGATTTGGAGGTGAAGATTTGTTGATCAATCCTAGGAGCAAGAGTTAAAGTTGTTCTCCTTGTTGTTAGCTACAAGAGGATAGTCTTGGTAAGTTCTAACCTTATGTTTTAAGTTTTAATTGGTTAATGGCTAGGGTTTTGGTTACTAGAGATTTGTATGACCCATTTGAGGGTAAAATGGGTGAATTTGGGTTGTGTTGTTGTAATGAAACACTAATAGTGTAATGACCCGGAAATTTCCGACCAAATTTAAACTTTAATCTTTATATTATTCCGACACGAAAAGTAAAGTCTGTAATGTTGAGTCTTAAAATCTTTGAACTGTTTACATGGATTCAGTTAACTTTTGACTATTCCCTACGATTTCACGAACTATTGTTTGTAAATAAATATGTATATGTATATAAATGTAAGTAGATGTAACGAGTTAAAATTTTAAAATATAAATTAATCATTTTAGTTGATTAGGTAAAATGGTATACCAAATAATTAAGTTGCTTTTAAAATAAATATTTATACATATATATATATATATATATATATATATATATATATATATATATATATATATACATATATACATATATACATATATACATGATTTTATACAAAAATTATGATATTGAACTTGATATATCTGATTTGTTATATTTATTAATGTTATTAATATCATTGTTAATATCATTATCACTATAACTAGTAGTAAAATTATAACTTTAATTAATATTAATAATTAATATAACAAGTAATTATAAATTATATTGTTGTAGTAAAATAATAATCACTTTCAATATTAAAAATATATATGTAATAGTAATATGAAAATATGCATATATAAATAAATTGTTATATTATTATTGATATAATTGTAATTAATGGTATCCTCCATAATATATTTCTTATTATTATTAGTATTGTAATATTATTATTAATATTAATATTATTATTATTAATAAAATAAATATGTACAAGCATGAAAGAATCAAACATTTAATTATATATCATTTTTCACTGTATTTGATTAGTAAATACTGTAACTGATTGTTGAATTTAATCCCTCAATTGAACGAAGTCTGTATCTATCATTATCAAGTTTATTTTGTTTTATCTCAAACTCTATTTATATGTGTTTCTATCCTCAAGTAAACCCACCTTTGTCTATCATTTAAATTGAGCACCAAACCACCCTTGTAAACACCTCAACATACTTCTTCTAGCTTCTATAATCGAACACCCGGCACAACCATGAACCACCTTAGCTTTTTCTTCTTCGTGAACTCTCACCATCTTCAAACGCCTACAACAACAACCCTACTACCACCTTCCTGTTTACGTTCGATTATAATCAACCATCACCATCATTGACAATCACTATACCAACGAACCACCATGATAACCACGTTTCACCACCAAGAACTACCACCTAGCATCCGATCATCACTACCACAGACCCTAACCTAACAAAACCCCACGGTCACCAAAGGCTGCTACATCTTCTTGCTTCTATCTTTCTGTTTGAAATTAACACCATGTAAATTACCTTCATTACTAATCACCACCACCATACAGCCAAAGACACTATCAAGTTTCATCTATCATCTCAACCGCACTACTTTGATCACCCTCGAACGATTACCTTAATCAAATTACTTTTGCAGCAATTCCTGTTTCTGTTTCAAATACCATCATCATCACTATTCAAGAACCACCGAATACCACAATAAACCGCCACCATAGCCATTAAATTGCATGATTCTTCCTGTTTTGATCATCGGCTGCAACCGAGACCACAACCACTACCAACTCATCCTCACAGTTTACTTCGGTACTTATGTTCTCTGTTACAATTCGAGTTACAAACTGCTACTATCTCTTACTATTTCTTTATCCTTCTAATCGAGCACCACAACAATCTCGCCACCTCTCTCTCTCATCTCTCTCTTTCTTATTTTTTTTATGAAATCATCAAACCAACCATTAACCATTATCATTGTTATTACAAATAAACTGGTTCCCGTTTCGTTCATGTAGAGCCACCTTCTTGTGCGATTTAAAAACACCATCGTGAACTATCCAGTCTTCCTCTTCTACTCCATCTGGTTCGATGAAAACACAAACATCAATCCTTTACCATCTCTTTCATTTTCTCCCCTCTCTATCATACTTCTATATTTCTGATTCGAAACACCACAAATCAACTTCCTTGAATCACCTATCGAGCCTTCCTCTCTTCTTGAACATAAACACAAATCAACACACATCACCATCATTGAAAACCAACTGCTGCTGCCGTGATTCAGGTTCCTGATCAACTGTAAATTAAATTTTCGTTTACAGACCACTGCTAATGCAGTATTTCTTTTTGTGTTCTTGTCTGAATATATTGAAGAAGGAGATAAAGGATAGCTTTTAATATAAAGGAAGAGAATACTGAAGACCCTACATAATTATTTATCCAACTTTACAAACCACAATCATTCAAAGTGTCGGTGATATATTGGATCTTTGTTAGTGGAGAATGACGAGGTGATGATGGAAAAAGGAAGAACCAAAAACCCTAAATATACTGATCAGTGAATTGTTTTAAAAATTGGATCGTGAGAACTAGATCCATTGGGCCGTAAATTTGGTTTAGGTTATTGGGCCGCTACTTAGTTCCTCTGTTGGGCCGAAGGACTTGAATAAATGATGATTAAATCGTGATGATACATGATATTAGATGGTGAAGATAAAGATTGTAAATGGGTTTTTATTCGAAATAAAGCCTAAAAGAAATTAAACTGGTTAAAAATCCAAAAATCACGCTAGATCATATGGTTGGAGTGTTAGTGGGTGAGCGAGAGGTTAGAGGTTCGAGCCCAGATTGTGGTAATTTTTTTAGAGAGGTTTTTAAAGGTTATACTCTTTTATTTTTATTATTATTATTATTATCATTATTATTATTATTATTATTTTTATAAAAACTATATTATTATTATTATTATCAATATTACTATTAATATTATTATTATTACAACAAAAGTTAGTTAAATAAAAAAAAATATACTTACTAGAACTATATTAATACTTTATAAATTTATATATAAAATAAATATACTTAAGTAATAATGAAACACATAAATTATTAAAATAATAGTTATATCACTAATAATATATAAATTATTTGATTACAATCATATGTGTTAATATATATATAAATGATATTGGTTCGTGAATCCGAGGCCAACCCTATACTTGATCAATGTCGTCCTATGTATTTTTACTACAAAATACAGTATGGTGAGTTTCATTTGCTCCCTTTTTAATTGCTTTTGCAATATATATCTTTGGGCTGAGAATACATGCGCTGCTTTTATAAATGTTTACAAAATAGACACAAGTACTTAAAATACATTCTACGTTGAGTTGTACCACTGGCATATTTCCCTGTAGCTTGGTAACTAATATTTACATGGGTATTGTAAACGCGAATCCTGTTGATAGATCTATCGGGCCTGACAACCCCAACCGGACTGGACAACCAGTATTCAACGGTTGCACAGTACTTCGTTTAGTAGGCTACACTTGGTACGGTGTAGTGAGATTTCATAATAAAGGGAATATGCGACGTGATTAAATGTTAAGTATGGTTACCAAGTGCTCAACCACTTAGAATATTTTTTTTATTTAAAACGTTTGTGTATATGAAATCTTGTAGTTTATTAAGATATTGAAATGATTGTTATGATAAACCTATGAACTCACCAACCTTTTGGTTGACACTTTTAAGCATGTTTATTCTCAGGTACGAATTAAGTCTTCCGCTGTGCATTTGCTCATTTTAAAGACATTATTTGGAGTCGATCATCGCAATGGGACCAGATGTTGGTGACTTTGTCCAGATGGATTAGGACGGGTCCTTTCAGTTGGTATCAGAGCGGTGGTCTTAGCGAACCAGGTCTTGCATTAGTGTGTCTGACTTATAGTTGTTAGGATGCATTAGTGAGTCTGGACTTCGACCTTAGCTGCATATTATACGTATTGTTTATCATACCTAGTGGAAAATTACCTGCTTGTTATTCCTAAGTCTATACACGACTTCCTGCACTTATTTGATAGATAGTGTACAGATAAATTCATATTTTAGCGTATCTGCTAATTCATATCTTAGTGTATCTGTTACTGTAGACTTTATCTGACACTTTCCTTAAATCCCTTCGTAATGTACGGGATCTTCAGTACTATGTAGAGGTATTCTATATAATTAGAATATCATCCGATATCCAAAAATCATTTCATATCGAAAAATCTTTTATTCAATCGTACGCAATGGAACTCACAACTAGTTCAAGTTCCTCGGATTCCGATATGGAGTTTTACCTAAGCTCCGAAAGCAGTGTCACCAGAATGAATGAATCAATCAATCAGCCATCCTCAATTCATCTGATGAGTTCGTAGTCGACTTAACCAATGGAGACAAGAAGAAGGCGATCCTTTCTACCCACCAACCTGTACCCTCGGCGAAGAACCTGAAGCACTTACCGATGAATCTATTCGAAACACCATTTTTAGCCTCATCTCCAGGGTAGCTCATCACGATTATCTTCTATCTAAAATTCTAAACCTTATTCATCCGCTCGTTCCGACCGAAATCATCCCGGAATAATAGAAGAAGTCAACGAACTTCGCGCTCGAATTGTAGCCTTGGAAAATATGGTGCAGAATCTACCAGCTTCAGTAACGTCACCGGCACCAACAGTACCACCAACATCAACACCAGTACCACCAACAACCCAAGTTTCAATATCACATGCCTCAACATCTCATTCTGTACCTCGAGCATAATCATCGTTCTACGTTTCGTTCTATTTACCTTATCTTCGTTCTACATATCGTTCTACATCGAATATCTTCGCTCGATATGGTGATTATGTAATTTCTAAAGTTTTAGAGATTATGTAATCTAGTATTAACGATAAATCAAATGAGTTTAATATCTTGTTGACCCATTAAATCCATGATTACATCTGAAGAAAATACATATGTATGTATATTTTCATAAAGATTGTAATTAAAAATTCTTCTATACAAACTGTTAATGGTGAAAATATTTTAACGGGTAGGTAATACCCGAGGAATATTTAGATTTCACATTAATAAGTTACTTTGTACATTCTTCGAATCTAAATCAACAGTCATTTACTATCCTACCGGCAATCATCGATATACATATCTGTTCACCGCAGAATAACCATATTCATTCAATTTCATAATTGGATTTTGACCTATCAGAATCCAACAAGTGGTACAATGAAGAAAACATTGGACAAAAATAAAATTTGTTAGTAACAAACAATTTAATTATGAGAAGAATTTTGTTAAGAATCTACGCTAACTGTTCCTAGCTAACTGTTCCTAGCTAACTGGTTACATTTTATTTATCGCAATTTAATTATCGCAATTTACATTCTCGCAATTTACATTCTCGCAATTTACATTCTCGCAATTTTATTTATCGTCATTTAATTTCTGTATTTATTTTACGCACTTTAAATATCGGGACATGTATACAAGGTTTTGACATATCATATCGACCCATGTATATATATTTCGGAATAACCATAGGCACTCTATATGCAGTAATGTTGGGAGTTAGCTATACAGGGTTGAGGTTGATTCCAAAATATATATACTTTGAGTTGTGATCGAGTCTGAGACTGGTACACGGGTCACGATACGTATTAATTACTTTGAATATTATATATTAAACTATATATGAATTATTGAACTGCTAACTGTGGACTATCAAGATTGGACAGTTAAAAATGAATTAAAATATTGATTATAACATATGAAACTAAACAATTCTTCAAGTTTGCCACTTGATTTCATCTTAAACCTCATTTGAATCTCGACGATTCCAATCCATGTTCAAACCTTTCATAATTCTTGAAAACACCTCGATCGAGAGGATGAACCAGCCGCACTTCATCTACAGAAGAAAAGATTGATGCATATAGTTATGCACCTGAAAAACTCTCGGAAACTGAGTAAACGTTTAACACGTAGCTGTGTTAATTCCTTTAGTGTTATTATTACCCAAAATAATTTGGTAATCTCTTTCAAAGTAGCAAATTTTGTCACAGCTTCAGCAAGTCAACTCCGACTTTTCATCCGAAACAACCTTATTATAACCTTGATATATATGCGTACTCTTTATTGTTACTGGGGAACCTTTTATATTCCACCATATTACCATCATCGTTTAATCATCTAAAAACACAATTCTCCTGAAACCACCTCAGTTTGATAACCGATGACCCAGATCCGTTAACTTTGAAAATGCTGACGAAGAAGCATGTTGTAGATGGTCTTAATGGCCAAAAGTTGATGATAAAGAAGGAAGTGTTAGGAACGCTCGATAGAAAATTTGGTACTGAAAAATCGGATTGAGCACACCATGAAGGAGTCTGTAGACAAATCACCAGGATTAAACCTGTACTTAACGAATCCAGACGATTCAGTATCTGAAGAAATCTCCAGCTCCTTAATTAGTCTAAATCCTTATGGACGAATTTCTTCATCATCCTCTGATCTTAAATATTTTAAATTCTAAGATATCATCGAATCTTTAGTTATAAATATCTTAGATATTTCTGAAGATACCTTCATAAATATCTTTATTCGAAATTATCTATCTCTTCGTGCTATCTATGTTACATCATAAAGGAAACTATTTTAGTTTCTCAAGTTCTTTAAAATTCGAGTTTGAATTAAGAATGATTTCCTAGAGAAGTGTTGGGAATTGAAGCATGAGTTAGTATAATATAATGACGTCAGGCCATTGTGATTATATTACAGTAAGTCATGCTGAGTTTCTAATGAAACGTGATGATTCTCAATACCATTATCATGTGCCATGTTACACAACTCTTTCATTCTATTTAACCTCTAAACATATCCAGAAAATATTTCTTTGATATTTCAGTTCTTTCGTAATTCCAACAGTTTGCTAATAAATCGTGCGATTACATTTTCTTTCTGATTAGAAGATTTCTTTAAATTCCAAGAATTCTGGAAATCAACCATGACTACGTCACCAATTAAGACGAACCCTTATTTACTCATTTCACTCTTTTGTGATAGCTTCACTCGTACGCTTCACATGATCGAATTGTTTTATCTATACTACTCGGTAATGATTAAACTCTATTTTATCAACTCATATTCGTCATGAAAACATTCTTATTACTATCCATAACGACCTCTATCAAATTTCGGGGACGAAATTTCTTTAACGGGTAGGTACTGTAATGACCCGGATATTTTCGACCAAATTTAAACTTTAATCTTTATATTATTCCGACACGATAAGTAAAGTCTGTAATATTGAGTCTTAAAATATTTGAACTGTTTACATGGATTCAGTTAACTTTTGACTATTCCCGACGATTCACGAACTATTGTTTGTAAATAAATATGTATATGTATATAAATGTAAGTAGATGTAACGAGTTAAAATTTTAAAATATAAATTAATCATTTTAGTTGATTAGGTAAAATGGTATACCAAATAATTAAGTTGCTTTTAAAATAAATATTTATACATATATATATATATATATATATATATATATATATATATATATATATATATATATATAAATATATATATATATACATATATACATGATTTTATACAAAAATTATGATATTGAACTTGATATATCTGATTTGTTATATTTATTAATGTTATTAATATCATTGTTAATATCATTATCACTATAACTAGTAGTAAAATTATAACTTTAATTAATATTAATAGTTAATATAACAAGTAATTATAAATTATATTGTTGTAGTAAAATAATAATCACTTTCAATATTAAAAATATATATGTAATAGTAATATGAAAATATGCATATATAAATAAATTGTTATATTATTATTGATATAATTGTAATTAATGGTATCCTCCATAATATATTTTTTATTATTATTATTATTAGTATTGTAATATTATTATTAATATTAATATTATTATTATGAATAAAATAAATATGTACAAGCATGAAAGAATCAAACATTCAATTATATATCACTTTTCACTGTATTTGATTAGTAAATACTGTAACTGATTGTTGAATTTAATCCCTCAATTGAACGAAGTCTGTATCTATCATTATCAAGTTTATTTTGTTTTATCTCAAACTCTATATATCTGTGTTTCTATCCTCAAGTAAACCCACCTTTGTCTATCATTTAAATTGAGCACCAAACCACCCTTGTAAACACCTCAACATACTTCTTCTAGCTTCTATAATCGAACACCCGGCACAACCATGAACCACCTTAGCTTTTTCTTCTTCGTGAATTCTCACCATCTTCAAACGCCTACAACAACAACCCTACTACCACCTTCCTGTTTACGTTCGATTATAATCAACCATCACCATCATTGACAATCACTATACCAACGAACCACCATGATAACCACGTTTTACCACCAAGAACTACCACCTAGCATCCGATCATCACCACCACAGACCCTAACCTAACAAAACCCCACGGTCACCAAAGGCTACTACATCTTCTTGCTTCTATCTTTCTGTTTGAAATTAACACCATGTAAATTACCTTCATCACTAATCACCACCACCATACAGCCAAAGACACTATCAAGTTCCATCTATCATCTTAACCGCACTACTTTGATCACCCTCGAATGATTACCTTAATCAAATTACTTTTGCAGCAATTCATGGTTCTGTTTCAAATACCATCATCATCACTATTCAAGAACCACCGGATACCACAATAAACCGCCACCATAGCCATTAAATTGCGTGATTCTTCCTGTTTTGATCATCGGCTGCAACCGAGACCACAACCACTACCAACTCATCATCACAGTTTACTTCGGTACTTATGTTCTCTGTTACAATTCGAGTTACAAACTGCTACTATCTCTTACTATTTCTTTTTCCTTCTAATCGAGCACCACAACAATCTCGCCACCTCTCTCTCTCATCTATCTCTTTCTTATTTTTTTATGAAATAATCAAACCAACCATTAACCATTATCATTGTTATTACAAATAAACTGGTTCCCGTTTCGTTCATGTAGAGCCACCTTCTTGTGCGATTTAAAAACACCATCGTGAACTATCCAGTCTTCCTCTTCTACTCCATCTGGTTCGATGAAAACACAAACATCAATCCTTTACCATCTCTTTCATTTTCTCCCCTCTATCATACTTCTATATTTCTGATTCGAAACACCACAAATCAACTTCCTTGAATCACATATCGAGCCTTCCTCTCTTCTTGAACATAAACACAAATCAACACACATCACCATCATTGAAAACCAACTGCTGCTGCCGTGATTCAGGTTCCTGATCAACTGTAAATTAAATTTTTGTTTACAGACCACTGCTAATGCAGTTTTTCTTTTTGTGTTCTTGTCTGAATATATTGAAGAAGGAGATAAAGGATAGCTTTTAATATAAAGGAAGAGAATACTGAATACCCTACATAATTATTTATCCAACTTTACAAACCACAATCATTCAAAGTGTCGGTGATATATTGGATCTTTGTTAGTGGAGAATGACGAGGTGATGATGGAAAAAGGAAGAACCAAAAACCCTAAATATACCGATCAGTGAATTGTTTTAAAAATTGGATCGTGAGAACTAGATCCATTGGGCCGTAAATTTGGTTTAGGTTATTGGGCCGCTACTTAGTTCCTCTGTTGGGCCGAAGGACTTGAATAAATGATGATTAAATCGTGATGATACATGATATTAGATGGTGAAGATAAAGATTGTAAATGGGTTTTTATTCGAAATAAAGCCTAAAAGAAATTAAACTGGTTAAAAATCCAAAAATCAGGCTAGATCATATGGTTGGAGTGTTAGTGGGTGAGCGAGAGGTCAGAGGTTCGAGCCCAGATTGTGGTAATTTTTTTAGAGAGGTTTTTAAAGGTTATACTCTTTTATTTTTATTATTTTTATTATTATCATTATTATTATTATTATTTTTATAAAAACTATATTATTATTATTATCAATATTACTATTAATATTATTATAATTACAACAAAAGTTAGTTAAATAAAAAAAAATATACTTACTAGAACTATATTAATACTTTATAAATTTATATATAAAATAAATATACTTAAGTAATAATGAAACACATAAATTATTAAAATAATAGTTATATCACTAATAATATATAAATTATTCGATTACAATCATATGTGTTAATATATATATAAATGATATAGGTTCGTGAATCCGAGGCCAACCCTATACTTGATCAATGTCGTCCTATGTATTTTTACTACAAAATACAGTATGGTGAGTTTCATTTGCTCCCTTTTTAATTGCTTTTGCAATATATATCTTTGGGCTGAGAATACATGCGCTGCTTTTATAAATGTTTACGAAATAGACACAAGTACTTAAAATACATTCTACGTTGAGTTGTACCACTGGCATATTTCCCTGTAGCTTGGTAACTAATATTTACATGGGTATTATAAACGCGAATCCTGTTGATAGATCTATCGGGCCTGACAACCCCAACCGGACTGGACAACCAGTATTCAACAGTTGCACAGTACTTCGTTTAGTAGGCTACACTTGGTACGGTGTAGTGAGATTTCATAATAAAGGGAATATGCGACGTGATTAAATGTTAAGTATGGTTACCAAGTGCTCAACCACTTAGAATATTTTTTTTATTTAAAACGTTTGTGTATATGAAATCTTGTAGTCTATTAAGATATTGAAATGATTGTTATGATAAACCTATGAACTCACCAACCTTTTGGTTGACACTTTTAAGCATGTTTATTCTCAGGTACGAATTAATTCTTCCACTGTGCATTTGCTCATTTTAAAGACATTATTTGGAGTCGATCATCGCAATGGAACCAGATGTTGGTGACTTCGTCCAGATGGATTAGGACGGGTCCTTTCAAATAGCCACAATCTAGGGTTTTGGCATTATGATTTGAGGTTGTAAGTGTCAAATGGTGTTGTTAGTCACTAATGCACTTTAAGATTAATGAAAGAAGTGTAAATGGGTAAGTTTGACTTGATTGTGAGTCTAAGTAATATAAAATGGGTCAAAATGTACTAGTTGACCTAATTAGATGAAATGGGTATGGATTACCCTAAGTTTTGTGTTAATTGAAGTTAGTAGACTTTAATTCACTAGCCTTAGTGATTAAAGTCGAGTCTTGGCCATTTATGGGCGGTTATGTGTAGTTGAGTCATTTAATGCAAATTGGGTCATTAAATGCTTAAGTGGGAGTATCGTGGTTAATCCCACTAGTTGTGAAATTGAATGTGCACTTAATGATTTAGGTACATTGCGTTGAAGCTCGAAAGTGCTAAATCATCATCCTTGTGACAAGGTGAGTGGAGTAATTATACGTATGTGTATATAGCGTATTTATTTGTGAATGTTATGGTATGAACCACCGAGCCGGTAGTGCCATAACATGTGTGGGTTAGGATGTGAACCACGAGCCGGTAGCATCGAGTGTGAACCACGAGCCGGTAGCACTATAAACTAAGATGTGAACCACGAGCTGGTAGCATCGAGTGTGAACCAGAGCCGGTAGCACTATAAACGAGTATGACTCAAAAGCGTATGGTGTGAACCACGAGCCGGTAGCACCATAGCGATATTGGTTAACCATATTAAGATTGTTGTTTTGTTTAGCATATTATATATATATATATTGAGTTGAGTATATGCTAATGAAGTGGTGTGATAATGTACGACTTGTTAGTGTTACGGGTATGTTGACATGCTATTTGAGTTACAAGTTCGTATGAGGTATTTGGTATTGTGATTGCAAATGGATAGGTTATATATATGTATGTATAATTGTTGCACTCACTAAGCATTGCTTACCCTCTCGTTGTTTATCAATTTATAGGTTCCGGCTTGGACAAGGGTAAGGGCATACGGTTGGATTAGTTGTCTCCCGTTTATGTTAACAGGGGGTGCTTTTGGTGTTAGCTTTTCGAAGTTGGCCTAACGTTTTGGGTAGTTTAGCTCCAAACCGTGCTCGAGTGTCGTTTGGATTATAAACTATCATTGTAGTGGGTCAAACTTGTATAAAACTTAATTAATGGCCTTCGTGCCTTTTGTAAACATTTAAATTGATGTACGTTTAAATGAAACTTGTGGAATGGTTTACATATTTAATTGGCGCGTAAATGTGTATTATAAAAAAAAAAATTATCGTATGGAATACGGGTTGGGTTGTTTCAGTCGTTTAGATTCCAAAAAAGACATCTTTCCTGCCAAATTTGCAACACGCACCAAACACCACCGACAGTCCGTGGTGCTTGGTGTTTTGTGTCTTTGGCCAAAATGTTAGATCTATTGTATCTTTTGACTCGTAGCTCCGATTTAGTCACCATTTTTTTCAAATCGTGTAATTTTCGAGATCTATCCGTTGGAAAACTGCCGTAGGCGGTTTGTCCCAAATATTTTTCAAAACGAGACCACTAAAGCCTTCAATTTTGCCTTTTTTGACGCTGTTTTGACCGTTTTCAATTTCTTTCATATTATTCCTTTTGTGTATGCATGACTTTGCATGGTACATTTAGTTTTAAGGTCTATTATTTCATTCACAATGTAATTATGTATAACGCATATAATTTTGAATCTAATGTCACTTCATTAAACACGCTTTTTAAATCACAAAGATGCACCGCCAAATGGAGTAACACTTGGCGGCGCAATCCCTTTGGTTTCTGATTGTGCTGAAATTCTCCAAATCACCCTAAAAAGACCCTAAAATCAAGAATCTCGGAAAGTGTCTTGCCATTCGAGGTTGTCAGGATGCCAAAAAAAGACATTTTACTCATTTTTAATGTTATCTTTGAACGTTTTTAATTTATATCGTATTATTAGTTTTTTGTACGCATGACTTAGCATGGTATATATAGTTTTAAGGCCTATTATTTCACTCGCAATGTAATTAAGTATAACTCATATAGTTTCGAATCTAAAATCATATCATTAAACATGCTTTTTAAATCATTAATATGCGTCGCCAGATGGAGTAGCATTTGGCGGCGCATAACCTTTCGTTTTCAGATTATGCTGAAATTCTCAAGATCACCCTTAAACGGCCAAATGAGCATGACTCTCTGAACGTGCTTGCCATTCGAGGTCATATATATTCCAAAAAAGACATATTTCCTGCCAAATTTGCACCACGCACCAAACACCACCGACGGTCCGTGGTGCTTGGTGTTTTGTGTCTTTGGCCAAAATGTTAGATCTATCGTATCTTTTGACTCGTTGCTCCGATTTAGTCACCCGTTATTTTTTCAAATAGTGTATTTTTTCGAGATCTATCCATTCGCAAACTGCCGTAGGCGGTTTATCCCAAATATTTTTTCGAAACGAGACCTCTAAAGCTTTCAATTTTTCCTTTTCTGATGCTGTTTTGACCGTTTTCAATTTCTTTCATATTATTCCTTTTTTATATGTATGACTTTGCATGGTACAAATAATTTTAAGTTTTATTATTTCACTCACAATGCAATTATGTATAATGCATATAATTTTGAATCTAATGTCATTTCATTAAACACGCTTTTTAAATCAGAAAGATGTGCCGCCAAACGGAGTAACATTTTGCGGCGCATCACCTTTGATTTCAGATTGTGCTGAAATTCTACAGATCACCCTAAAAAGACCCTAAAATCAAGAATCTTGAAAAGTGCCTTGCCATTCGAGGTCGTCAGGATGCCTAAAAAGACATTTTAGTCATTTTTAATGTTCTCTTTGAACGTTTTCAATTTATATCGTATTATTAGTTTTGTGTACGCATGACTTAGCATGGTATATATAGTTTTAAAGCCTATTATTTCACTCGCAATGTAAATATGTATAACAAGTATAATTTCGAATCTAATGTCACTTCATTAAACATGATTTTTAAATCATTAATATGCACTACCAGATGGAGTAGCATTTGGCGGCGCATAACCTTCGGTTTCAGATTGTGCTAAAATTCTCAAGATCACCCTAAAACAGCCGAACGAGCAAGACTCTCTGAACGTGCTTTCCATTTGAGGTCGTATAGATTCCAAAAAAGACATATTTCCTGCCAAATTTGCAACATGCACCAAACACCACCGACAGTCCGTGGTGCTTGGTGTTTTGTGTCTTTGGCCAAAATGTTAGATCTATCGTATCTTTTCACTCGTAGCTCCGATTTAGTCACCATTTTTTTCAAATCGTGTAATTTTCTAGATCTATCCATTGGAAAACTGCCGTAGGCAGTTTGTCCCAAATATTTTTCAAAACGAGACCACTAAAGCCTTCAATTTTGCCTTTTTTGATGTTGTTTTGACCGTTTTTAATTTCTTTCATATTATTCCTTTTGTGTATGCATGACTTTGCATGGTACATTTAGTTTTAAGGTCTATTATTTCACTCACAATGTAATTATGTATAACACATATAATTTTGAATCTAATGTCACTTCATTAAACACGCTTTTTAAATCACAAAGATGTGCCGCCAAATGGAGTAACATTTGGCGGCGCATCACCATTGGTTTCTGATTGTGCTGAAATTCTCCAAATCACCCTAAAAAGACCCTAAAATCAAGAATCTCGAAAAGTGTCTTGCCATTCAAGGTCGTCAGGATGCCAAAAAAGACATTTTACTCATTTTTAATGTTATCTTTGAATGTTTTTAATTTATATCGTATTGTTAGTTTTGTGTACGCATGACTTAGCATGGTATATATAGTTTTAAGGCCTATTATTTCACTCGCAATGTAATTAAGTATAACTCATATAATTTTGAATCTAATATAACTTAATTAAACATGCTTTTTAAATCATTAATATACGCCGCCAGATGGAGTAGCATTTGGCGGCGCATAACATTCGGTTTCAGATTGTGCTGAAATTCTCAAGATCACCCTAAAAGAGCCTAACAAGCAAGACTCTATGAACGTGCTTGCCATTCGAGGTCATATAGATTCCAAAAACACATCTTTCCTGCCAAATTTGCACCACGCACCAAACACCACCGACAGTCTGTGGTGCTTGGTGTTTTGTGTCTAGCCAAAATGTTAGATCTATCGTATATTTTGACGCGTTGCTCCGATTTAGTCACCCGTTTTTTTCAAATCCTGTAGTTTTTCGAGATCTATCCATTGGCAAACTGCCGTAGGCGGTTTATCCCAAATATTTTTTCGACACGAGACCTCTAAAGCCTTCAATTTTGCTTTTTTTGACGATTTTTTGACCGTTTTCAATTTCTTTCATATTATTCCTGATGTGCGTGATCTTGTCCTTTTATTTTGAACGGATTTGGATTGAATTTATTACACGAATTGGTTGTGATTATATGGCGGTTTTATGATTTCGTATTGATTTCACACATATAGGCAACTAGTCCCATTCGTATAGTAATATTTTATTTGGTAAATCCGGTTCGTTCCACAGGGAAATGGAGTTTTCAAGATTTTTAATTGCTAAAAGTTAAACTATTTGAAAGGGGGGTTTTGGATTAGGCTTTACTACTTAATTGACGAAATTTAAATTTAACTAAAACGAAATAACTAAATTAACGAAAGTAAAAATACAATTTATACTAATTTGACAAAATAGAAGAAATAAGGTTTTTCATGGCAATATAGTAAAATAGTAAAAAGTAATTAAAATTTAATATGTGGTAAAAAGTAATAGGGTAAAAAGTAACTAAAATTTATCTACGTAGTAAAAAAGTGAAATTGATGTGATTTAAAATAAAGTAGTGGCTACTAAAATATGTCCCTTCTGGATTATGGATTGTTTTTAAGTCCGATTACGATGTTTTTATATATAACATTATATTTTATCTTTCGATTTTTTATAAAGTTTTAACTAACTAATATTAAATCTAACTTTCGTTAGATCTCGTTTTAGCGAATTAAATTATACCCCGACTATTCAAATTGAGATCTAATCCAGTTTTAACTTTCGCTAATACCAAAATTATAACGGTTTTCCCTTTTTATAATTACACGATTATATAAACTATAATATTACCCAAACCACCGGATCACACTTCTAAATTGTTGTCAATAATTTGTCCATATGTCCGTCTAGATCACCGAGGTGTTGAAGCATAATTTACGTAAATTTAATTAACTTTCGCTTATCAATTTAATAAATTATGTGATAGGGGTGAAAATATCAAATTAGATAACAATGGGTCGGTGATTAAACTGAATGTTAAAAATAGTCAAAGTTACATCATAATATTATAATATGGTTCAATCCATTTGTCCAGAGGTTCTACATTTTAGTCACCACTATGGGTATTTAGTTGGACACTATAACGGTATAAAAATATAAATTATATAGAGTGGACATGAGTACAATAATAATAATAATAAACGATAACAATAATAATAATAATAAATAACGATAATAACGACGATAAAAATAAATATAAATTACGATAATAATAATAATAATAACAACAATAATAATAATAACAACAGTAATAATAACGATACTTGAATAAAGTTGGGAAGTGGAGACTTACAGCGAGTTGGAATGGTAAAAAGCGATATTATTAGCGTAGCGTTACACGGACATAGCTTCGACTTAAAACTCGTAAATTAAACGTTACAATACCCAAACTAAACTTAACTTAAACTTAAAATAATAATTTATAAATATATATTATATATATCATATAGAGAGAAAGAGAGATTGAATATCTTGTAAAAGATGGTGTGTTTTATTCAATGCTCAGTGCCTTGCTTTTATAGGCAATATGAAGTCTACTGTCACAACTTGGAATATTTGGTGAATTATTACAAATCAACTTGCTGGTACACGAATTGGCTGCTTTCCATTTGCAATTGTGAGAATTATTATGTATATTATATTATTATTATTATTATATTATTATTATTATTATTATGAATTATTTATATATTATATTATATTCTTGTGCATAGTTGACTTGTAATTTTAGCTCCGTTGACTTGTACGTTAATAGTTGGTTCATATCTCAGTTTCGGATTTTCGAACGCCTTTTTGTATGCTTAGATATCTTGTACTATGCGTTCCGCGGCTTGTACTATTGTCAATTTTTAGCCGTTATTTATCGATAAATTAAACCACTTGGAGTGTAACTTGTATGTTTGAGCATTTTGGACGTTTTGGTCTTTCAAATCTTCGTTTTCGTCTTTAAATCTTCATTTTCGAGTGATCTTCGTCTTTCGTCTTCGCACTTATTTATTTAAACGTTTACAATTAAAAATAAGGAAATTACAATTAAAAACATTACATATTGGAATGATATTGCGTCTAAATATATGATCATTTTAAGCAATATCAAATATCCCCACACTTGAACGTTGCTTGTCCTCAAGCAATATATAACTTGAAATAAACTTCACTCGAATCATTTTTTTATTCTCACACTTTATACATCAGTGATTTTGATACGGTGGTATGAACAATGATAGTAACGATATGGTTTACAGTCCCACTTGACTATGAAAATTTAGATCCTTTAAGGAAATTAGATCTTTATGAAAACATTTGATCTTTTTAAAATTCATTCTAGATTTTACCTTAGATAAGTTTTCCAAAATAACCCTTCACTGGTGTTTGAAAAATGTTTTTGTGGGTTTTGTGGGTTTCAGATTTTAAAATTTTAGCTCAAAACTTGTGGTTTTGTGTCACCCACTTGCTAACCTTGTATTAGGAAAGCAACACGTCCAGTATACTTGTTCCGTATATTACCTTTCGGTAAACTACCATCCGGTTGTAAAGGAAAGCGTTGAACAAGCAACTGTTAAGGCAATGTCTAATGACATGCATTTGATTATGGTCCAAAAACGTGTCGGATGCAATTACTATCCTTTGTAGGAGAAATAGCAAAGATCACCCTATAATTTTTCGGTCTGGCACAAGGTCCTGTCTTCGACCACGCTATGCAACCACCGTTCTTACGGTTGACACCCTATTTAGTTCAGGTGACCTAGTGAATTTTGATGAATTCTCAGGATTTAACGTTCAATGGTAATGAATGCATTGAAAATAGGTTTTCAGAAAACAAATCGGTTTTAATTTGATCAAAATATTTTCTCGTTCAAGCTCGAGTTTAGATATCATTGAATTCCATGAGTTTTATAATTCTCAATCTTTAAGGTCAATCTCAAGGATTGAGTAATATCAGGCTTAAAAGCTGATTTTTAATCTTTTAGGAGATTATCCTTTCTGGGGGTCTGATTCATTAGTCTTATCAAGCTAATTTGCACGGTGCCCTTCCCATTTTACGAGACAGATCCTGTTTGATGCTGAGGTCCATGGATTTCCAGCTGATTTTCGAGAAAACTTTTCAAAGTTTTTCGTAGACTCTACAACTGGTCTGGATGACAACTTCCTAACCTAAATCAAGAAGTGCATTTTTTTTTCTGAAGACTTTACTTCATTTTAATGATGGAATTGATTCATCGTGTAGATCCATCTTTTCTTTAATTTTTTTTATAAATTAATGGGTAAAACAAATTTATACAGCCCAAAGCAAAAGTACCTGCAATAAACTTCGCACAAACATGTGATAACAGTACATATATATTGACAAATCTCCCCACACTTGGCTATTTTCTTGAATCTTTTTATTCCTGATTTAATCAAATAAATTCATAAATTTAGTAGTTTCTCAGTTTATGTTCTCGTTGAGGTAACAATAATTTTGGTATTAACGCCTAGTTTTATCGTTCATAAACATATTAAACAAGATTTGAATTCATTTAGTTAAAATTTTTTAAATTTTCACAAAATTTAGAAAATAAGCCAAGTGTATAAACCCGAGAGAATTTATAATCCCTCCCCACACTTGAGATCATGCAATGCCCTCATTTGCAATGAAATCAGACAAGCTAAAATTCACGAGGGCAATTAGTATAGAAAGGGAGTTAAAACCTCTTTAATTAAAAAGCTGTAACTTAATACCAGTCTTTGAAAATGCGTCTTTTACCCTTATATAAACTACAAACATATATACATATTTTTGAAGTTTGGTATATTACCCCACATTCATATAATATTTTTGGCATACTTTAGATCAATAATATTAAAATAATGATAATAAAATTTTTCGCCCCGTCTTTGGGTAAAGCAATTTCGGTTCTATGACCTAGTGTTTAACTCACGACGAATTTTAGAAATCATTTTTTTAAACTTAATGAAATAAAGTAAATTTTGTTTTTAAATTCACACAAAACTTAAATTTAAAAAGCATATTAATTTCATACAAAACTTAAAAAAAAATTCAGAATGGAGGGAGAAGACTAGTTCTTTAGTGTCTGCTAGGGAAAGACCAATCGGGCTCCACTCTCGAAATATTTTGAAACGTTTTAAGAAGGCGAGTGGTTAGCTAAAATTACCCTGTATTCATTTGTCCTTAGGGTAGAATGTGATGTCATCTCTTTCAGTGTTGTTGAACCCTTCATAATAGAATTTAAGTCTATGACCATTCACATTAAAAGTACCACCATTCTTATCATATAACTTTACGTATCCAGATGGAAATGCATTTTTTACTTCATACGGTCCCGTCCATCGTGACTTAAGTTTCCCAGGTGAAAACTTAAAACGTGATTGAAAAACTAGAACTTCGTCTCCCGGTTCAAATGCTTTCTTCTCTTTTAAGCGAGCATCGTGCCATTTCTTAGTTTTCTCTTTATAAGATCTCGAGTTTTCATATGCTTGAAGTCTTAGCTCGTCTAATTCATGTAATTGTAAGAATCGATTTTCTCCGGCTTCAACAAGGTCTGTATTACATTCTTTTATTGCCCAATACGCCTTGTGTTCAACCTCGACAGGTAGATGACATGCCTTACCATATATTAATCGGAAAGGAGTAGTACTAATGGGTGTTTTGAATGCGGTTCTAAATGCCCACAGCGCATCATCAAGCTTTCGATGCCAGATTTTTGGATTATTCTTAACCGTTCTTTCTAAAATTCGTTTAAGACCACGATTTGTGTTTTCAACATGGCCACTCGTTTGAGGGTGGTAAGAAGTTGAGAAACGATGATTAACTCCGTACTTTTTCAGCACTTTCTCGAGTAATTGATTTGTAAAATGAGTTCCACGATCACTGATTAATGCTTTTGGAAGCCCAAAACGTGAAAAAAGATTTTTAAGAAAGCTGACAACAACTCGAGCATCGTTAGTGGGTAGGGCTTTTGCTTCAGCCCATTTAGAAACGTAATCGACTGCTACGAGAATGTATTTGCATTTGTTAGAAGCTGGGAATGGACCCATGAAGTCAATACCCTAAATGTCAAATACTTCGCATACTAGGATGCTTTATTGTGGCATTTCATCTCTCTTGGAGATATTTCCAGATCTTTGACAAGCGTCACAGGTTTTTACCATGTTGTAAGAATCTTTGAAAATAGTAGGCCAGTAAAAACCTGAGTCAAAGACCTTCTTAGCTGTATAGCTTGGTCCGAAATGTCCACCAGCCAGTCCTTCATGACAGTGCTCTAGAATTTATTTAGCTTCTTTGCCATATACACATCGACGAATAACTTGATCTGCTCCTATACGAAAGAGATTAGGGCTTTCAAAGAAGTAAAACTTCATATCAGCGAAAAATTTCTTCTTTTGCTGGTAAGTTTGATTTTTAACAAGAATTCCTGTGGCTAGATAGTTGCAAAGTCCGCAAACCATGTAATTTCTTCTTCCGTTTCAATTTTCATTAGGAACTCATCCGGAAAAGTATCGTGAATAACAGATTCGTCGAGTGTTTCTAAGTTAGGATTTTCAAGACGGGACAAGTGATCTGCAGTGAGATTTTCAGCACCCTTTTTATCCTTGATTTCAATGTCGAATTCTTGTAGGAGAAGAATCCAACGAATGAGTCTAGGTTTAGCATCTTGCTTTTTGAATAAGTACTTTAGGGCTGAATGATCGGTATAAACAATTGTTTTAGATAACACTAGGTAAGATCTAAACTTATCGAAAGCAAAAACTACTGCAAGAAGCTCCTTCTCAGTAGTTGTGTAATTCAACTGAGCTCTTGTAAGTGTTTTACTTGCATAGTAGATTGGTTGAAATTTGTTATCTTGACGTTGACCTAAAACATCTCCCAGTGCAAAATCACTAGCATCACACATTAGCTAGAAGGGTTTGGACCAGTTGGGTGATAAAATATTGGGTGCATTCGTAAGTTTCTCTTTCAGAATGGAGAAATCATTTAGACATTTGTCGTTAAAATCGAATGTGTTGGGATTTAACAAGTTTGAGAAGTCTTAAAACCTTTTAAGAATCTTAATAAACGGAAGCATGTAATTATCAAATTTTACTTGTTAAACTTTAAGCTAATTAAAGCTAAATCCCAATAGGATCAAGTTGTGAACATATACTTACAAATAACAAGAGAGGATAAGAAATGTACCTCCTTAAACTAAGTTTAAGGGCTGAAAATGGCTTGAAAAATGATGAGAAAGATGACGAAACAAAGTACCAACACACCCTTGTATTGGCTAGACTTTAATCACCTTGAATCCTATCTTCAAACCCTCTTCTTTCTCACCCTGAAAACTGGACAGCAGCAAGTGAAAGAATGATGATGAATGAAGCTTCAAAACTATGAAACCTCAAGGGATAATACCCCAAACTTATCACCAACACCCTAGCCTTTAGTTAGGATTTCATTAGACACTTGAAATGAACTTGAAAATCAAATTTTGAGCTTCCTTTTGGTGCCCAAAGGGCCACGGGAGCAGGCTGCTGCTAAGGTGGTTTTGTGCAGATTTGTCTTCAAGTTCAAATGTGGAAAAACACTTGAAAAACTCATGGTCAAGTCTTGGTCCAAGTAATGTACCATGCACCTTGAAGTTGTGTATTTTTGGGAGCAACAAAATGAGCATGTGTGCTTGCCTTGAAGACTAAAAAAATTCTGCACACTTCTTCATTTTTATATAATAATGACTTTTACTTATATATATATAAACTTGTTATATATATATATATATAACCATGTAATTGTTATATTACTTCCATATTTTATAAACCTTTTATAAAATATAACACAACATAATTATTTAAACCTATAAATAATTAAATATAAATTATCCAAATAATTTATCTCAAGTGATGATATTTTAGAAAACCAATTTTCTAAAGTTCAAGTGTCATGTATTTATTTAACGACCCAATCGGTAAGATTAAATACTTATAAGGTGTTGGTAAGTTTGTTATTGGGTATGACCCGACTTGGATCAAAACATATTAGCCACATTAATTTAATATGTCTCTCGGGCATACGAAATACCTTCAATCTCCCACTTGCACGAGAAACATAAGAAATTAATGCAAGTGATGGATACCACCTAACTACCGTCCATCACCCCCAATATGTTATGACTTGTGCCATTCAATAACATCATCCCTTTCGAGTCCCATCTCGAATATGAATAGGTGAATCTTTCATAATATCCTTTTGTCCTAGATGTCATGTTAAATCCAAGAGGTATAGAGTGATCACCCTCTTATAGATTTAACTTTATCAGGCCTTAGACATCTGACTCTCAACGAATAAGAGGGACAAATTCCATCTTGACTACATACGTCCTAGACACTACACTTCGTACCATACCTGAAGCCTCCCTTATGAGCTACCTTCTCAGAATAGCGGAGGAAAGAATCAAGGCACGATATTCGGTGAATATCTGAACCCAATATGTATCTCAGGTCAAAGGATACAATGATATTCTCCTTTACTCAAGATTACATGTGATCAACCACAAAGGCTCCATTTAGTAAATCTTGAGAGCGGGTCTTCCAATATTTGTATCCCACAAATATCTATGAACCTTGGTTGCAACCTTGCCCCACATTCATCCCGTGAATGTATACCAATCCAAGTTCATAATAGTCTAAACCTCACACTTGTTCCCACAAATGTGATCGACTACGGAATTTAGAATAATTACTTATTCATTGATAAAATATGCAAAATAGGAACATAACTCAAAATAAATTAAACCATAATTATATTAATGAGTTTGAACCACTTCGTTTCATTACAATACTTAAATAGATCATGACCAATCACTAGAATATCGAAGCCCTAATGCACAAACATGTCCTTCATGTTTTGCTCCATATAAGAGTTTCGTGAGTGGATCCGCTATGTTATGATCTGTGTGAACTTTGCGAATACATATCTTTCCCTTTTCAACTTCATCCCTAATGTAGTTGAATCTCCGCTCAATGTGACGGGTCTTTTGGTGAGCACGAGGTTCCTTGATTTGAGCAATCGCACTTCCTTGTCACAAAAGATCTCAAGAGGGTCTTGAATGGTAGGGACCACTCCTAAGTCGTCGATGAATTTCTTCATCCATGCAGCTTCCTGTGCTGCCAATGATGCGGCAATGTACTCCGATTCTGTAGTGGATAATGCAACAACATCCTGTTTTGAACTCTTCCAAGAGACCGCACCTCCATTTAATGTGAATACATAACCGGATTGTGATCGAGAATCATCTCGATCAGTTTGGAAGCTCGCATCCACGTAACCTTTTACAGCGAGTTCCTCCTCACCAGACCCGTATATAAGAAACATATCCTTAGTCCTTCTAAGGTATTTCAATATACTTTTAACAGCAATCCAATGACTGTTTCCTGGGTTTTTCTGGTATCTACTTGTCAAGCTAAGAGCGCATGACACATCCGGTCTAGTACATATCATTGCATACATGATTGACCCAATAGCAGACGCGTATGGGACATTCTTCATTTTCTCCTGTTCATCTTTTGTGGTGGGGCACTGAGATGAACTGAGAAGTGTTCCTCTTTGAATAGGTACCAAACCTTTCTTAGAGTTCTCCATCTTGAACCTTTTCAAGACCTTTTCAATGTATGCACTTTGATTCAAACCTATCAATTTCTTGGATCTATCCCTGTAGATTCCAATCCCCAAAATGTATTTTGCTTCTCCAATATCCTTAATGGAGAAGCAACTACTTAGCCAAGTCTTAACTCCTTGCATTTGTGGAATATCATTTCCAAATAATAATATATCATCCACATATAGTACAAGGAACATGATAGTGCTCCCACTAGCTTTCTTATATACACAAGCTTCATCACCATTTTTAATGAAGCCAAATTTCTCGGCTTCCTCATTAAAACAATGATTCCACATTCTAGATGCTTGTTTCAATCCGTAGATTGACTTCTTTAACTTGCATACCTTTTTATGATATTTCGGATCGACAAAACCTTCGGGCTGAACCATATAGACATCTTCCTCAAGATATCCGTTTAGGAAAGCAGTTTTGACATCCATTTGCCATATTTCGTAATCATAATGAGCAGCAATGGCAAATAATATCCTGATAGACTTCAGCATTGCCACAGGCGAAAAAGTTTCATCATAATCAACCCCTTGAGTTTGAGTGAAACCTTTTGCAACAAGTCTAGCTTTATATGTATCCAAGTTTTCATGTATGTCGGTTTTCATTTTGAAAAGCCATTTACAATCAACTAGCCTAGAGCCAGGAGGTTGAGCAACAAGTTCCCAAACTTGGTTGTCATACATGGATTGCATCTCAGCGTTCATGGCTTCCTGCCATTTATCTTTATCAATCCTTGATAAAGCATCTTGGTAGTTTGTTGGTTCATCCAAATCAACCGTATAGCAACCATCTATGAGAAACCCATATCTCTCAGGAGGATTGCTAATCCTACCAGATCTACGAATGTCTTGTGTATTTTGATCATCCATTTGATCACTCTCAAAATTTTCATGTTGAGTGCTAGTGTCAACCAATTGTGTATCATCTACTTGATCTTGAACCTCTTCAAGATCTATCTTCCTTTCACTATTTCCTTCCATAAGGAACTTAGTTTCAAGGAATTCCGCCTTCCGAGCAACAAATACATTTTGCTCGGATGGATCATAGAAACAGTATCCCATATCGTCCTTGGGATATCCTATGAAGATACACTTCGTGGATCGAGCATTCAACTTATTAGGGACGTAACGCTTAGGATAAGCTTCACATCCCCACACCTTTAAGTATGATAGAGATGGAGGTTTACCAAACCATATCTCATGAGGTGTTCGTTCCACTTTCTTGGTTGGGGCCATATTTAGAATACGAGCCGCAGAGCATAGATAATAACCCCAAAATGATAGAGGTAACGAGCTTCTTGCCATCATAGATCGAACCATATCCATTAGGGTTCGGTTTCTCCTTTCGGACACTCCATTAAGCTGAGGTGTTCCGGGTGGAGTAAGTTGTGAGATAATCCCACAACTCCTAAGGTGATCTTGGAAAGCATCGCTTAGGTATTCACCTCCTCTATCGGTACGAAGTACCTTGATTGTCTTATTGAGTTAATTTTGTACTTCGTTTTGATATTCTTTGAATGCTTCAAAAGTTTCATCCTTGTGTCTTAATAAGTAGACATATCCGAAACGACTGAAGTCATCAATGAAAGAAACGAAGTATCTTTCACCATTCCTAGTCATGGGCTTAAAAGGTCCACATACATCCGAATGTATTAATCCTAATAAGTCTTTAGCCCTTTCATAGGTCCCTTTGAAAGGTGCTTTAGTCATTTTGCCTTGTAAACAAGATTCACATACATCAAACGAATCCAGCTCACTTGATTTCAAAAGGCCATTCTTTTGAAGTGTATGCATTCGATTCTTGTTTATGTGACCAAGGCGACAATGCCATAAGTAGGAATCACTCAAATCCATTTTGAGTTTCTTGGTGCTTGCTTGGTATATTGAGCTATCGAATGATGTGTTATCATGAACCAATTCATAAATACCATTCAAAGGCGAGGCCTTAAAATAGAATACATCATTCAAAGAAACATGGATATCATCATTAATGAAATTAAGATTAAAACCACATTGTCTTAAACGGGAAACAGAAATAATGTTTCGTGTTAAATCAGGTGCGTACAAAACATTTTTCAATATAAGCTCCAAACCACTTGGCAGCTTTAAAACAAAGTCTCCTTGGGCTTTTACGCGCACCTTTGCACCATTTCCCATGTAGAGACTTGTTGTTCCCGCATTTAGTTTACTTCTTATGAACCCTTGCAATGAATTGCAAATATGAGTTCCACATCCTGTGTCTAATACCCATGTATTAGAAGAAGTAATACTAAGCTCAACGTATATCATGTATACATTACCTGAGGTTTGCCCTGCATCCCTCTTTGCATTCAACTCCTTTAGGTAGACCGGGCAGTTGCGTTTCCAGTGACCTATCACACCGCAACCAAAGCACAGATCTTCCTTGGGGTTTGCTTGTCTGGCAACCTTTTGCCATTTAGTGTTGATGGTTGGGGTAACCATCTTCCCTTTCCCTTTTCCCTTGTAGGTGTGTCCTTTCTTCTTAGCCACCTTTGGTTTAGAAGTGGATTCATCCTTGGATCCACCTTCTTTGATCATTAGCATGGGTGAAGCCCTTTTATCCATGCTTGATTCATCCGTCCTTAGCATGGCATGTAATTCGCCAATGCTCTTATCCCAATCATTCATGCTGTAATTCAACACGCATGTGTCAAACCTTTTTGACAAAGAGTTGAGGATAAGGTCCGTGGTTAATTCATTAGACACGGGACTGTAGAGACGGTGCAATTGATCAATGAGGCTTTTCATCTTTAGTACCTTAGATGACACGGTTTGGGAGTTATATTCCTTTTCGAGGATGGACCTCAATGATAGGTTATTAAAGTTGATTGGTGCGTTTGGAATGTTGTTGTTATTGGCGGCCATCTACAAAATTTAACAAAGTTCGTTTAAGTATTAATTTAATTTAACATTCAATACCCTTTAAATCCAATTGAATTATTAAATTCTAGAATCCAACGGTAAACCAAATTTCGGTTAGGTGACCTTTATCCCGCAATTTGATTTAGCTAGGTAGTCAATAAATGACAATTGCAATCCATTTGCAACTTCTAGAGTATGGGATCATGCAATCCTTTTGCATGGCATATTTATCCCATCAACGCCTATTTGTTCTTCATGCTTCGGTGACCCTAAGTTCATGATTCCCAAATCAAGTCGTCCTACTTGTATAGACTTGTAAATTTAACATACAAGTGGTTAGGTGACCTTTATCCCACAAGCATGCGAAATTTACCTTAATCATATTAGTTTGCTCATAACGGTTAGGTGACCTTTATCCCATCATGAGTTCCCTAATACTTTTAAGTGTCACACAATAGGATGGCGTTAAACTTGTTGCCTTGTTGTAAAAGGGATTTGAGTTTTCATTAATTCTAGTTTGGGAAAACTTTTATGCCATACACTAACATGCATTTAGTGTATGGTTCATTTGAAATCCATTTTCATGTCTATAAACCATTTTATATATATGATCCTAATCATGATCTTAATAACCGTTTATTAATGTCCTTTTAGCCATTTTTAATTTAACCAATTAAATTGCCATTTTGCTTGTTGTTAACTTGTGTGATTAACTTGTAGCATACAAACATACAATCCACAATCATACAATAAACAACCATGCATGCAAAACAAATATGTTCACAATCAAGCCATTTTGGTAGACATTTGTTTAGCCGAAAACAAATGCCACCGGATAAGGGGTAATTACACAAAGTAGGAGATTTCAATTCTCCCACTTAACCTTGCATCCAAATGCTTCTTTATGTGTTCTTCAAGTCTTCATCATTTTACAAAATATATCCTAATACATTTTGTCTAAAAAATGAAATTACAACATAATCTATTTTACATACCAAATATAAAATAAATTACATAACCAAATGAATTATTACATGCCAAATGAATAAATATTATTACAAACCAATTGAATAAATATCAATCAACCATGCATGCAACCAAACACAAGGTCAAGGCTTAGATTGTGAACATCATCAACATAAGTGATAGGCAATACAGAATCACAAGTGATTGGAAACACAGAATCACAAGTGATCTGCAACACAGAATCACAAGTGATTGGCAATACAGAATCACAAGTGATCGGCAACACAGAATCACAAGTGATTGGCAATACAGAATCACAAGTGATCGGCAACACAGAATCACAAGTGATTGGCAGTACAGAATCACAAGTGATTTGCAGTACAGAATCACAAGTGATTGGCAGTACAGAATCACAAGTGATTGGCAGTACAGAATGCAGAATCACAAGTGATTTTGGCCAAAATGACAAACCACCCAAAACCGAAAATTTTACATTCTACTTCATGCATGTTCATAGAATGCAAAATTATAGTGGGTTTAATAACCATCTCGAAGCATATTTCAACAACTTCGGCTCTGATACCATTGTTGGGATTTAACAAGTTTGAGAAGTCTTAAAACCTTTTAAGAATCTTAATAAACGGAAGCATGTAATTATCAAATTTTACTTGTTAAACTTTAAGCCAATTAAAGCTAAATCCCAATAGGATAAAGTTGTGAACATATACTTACAAATAACAAGAGAGGATAAGAAATGTACCTCCTTAAACTAAGTTTAAGGGCTGAAAATGGCTTGAAAAATGATGAGAAAGATGACGAAACAAAGTACCAACACACCCTTGTATTGGCTAGACTTTAATCACCTTGAATCCTAGCTTCAAACCCTCTTCTTTCGTACCCTGAAAACTGGACAGCAGCAAGTGAAAGAATGATGATGAATGAAGCTTCAAAACTATGAAACCTCAAGGGATAATACCCCAAACTTATCACCAACACCCTAGCCTTTAGTTAGGATTTCATTAGACACTTGAAATGAACTTGAAAATCAAATTTTGAGCTTCCTTTTGGTGCCCAAAGGGCCACGGGAGCAGGCTGCTGCTAAGGTGGTTTTGTGCAGATTTTTCTTCAAGTTCAAATGTGGAAAAACACTTGAAAAACTCATGGTCAAGTCTTGGTCCAAGTAATGTACCATGCACCTTGAAGTTGTGTATTTTTGGGAGCAACAAAATGAGCATGTGTGCTTGCCTTGAAGACTAAAAAAATTCTGCACACTTCTTCATTTTTATATAATAATGACTTTTACTTATATATATATAAACTTGTTATATATATATATATATATATATATATATATATATATATATATATATATATATATATATATATATATATAACCATGTAATTGTTATATTACTTCCATATTTTATAAACCTTTTATAAAATATAACACAACATAATTATTTAAACCTATAAATAATTAAATATAAATTATCCAAATAATTTATCTCAAGTGATGATATTTTAGAAAACCAATTTTCTAAAGTTCAAGTGTCATGTATTTATTTAACGACCCAATCGTTAAGATTAAATACTTATAAGGTGTCGGTAAGTTTGTTATTGGGTATGACCCGACTTGGATCAAAACATATTAGCCACATTAATTTAATATGTCTCTCGGGCATACGAAATACCTTCAGAATGTACAGTCTTTCTCAAGAAGTTTAGTCATGGGTCGAGCGATTTTGGAAAAGTCCTTTATGAATCGCCGATAGAATCCCGCATGACCATGGAAACTACGAATTCCCTTAACATTGGTTGGAGGAGGAAGTTTTGAAATAATGTCAATCTTAGCTTTGTCTACTTCCATTCCAGCTCAAGAAATCTTGTGTCCTAAAACAATGCCTTCCTTCACCATGAAGTGACATTTCTCCCAGTTTAAAACATGATTTGATTCTTCACAACGAATTAGCATTCGTTCAAGGTTTGAGAGACATGAGTTGAAGGAGTCTCCAAAAATAGAGAAATCATCCATAAAGACTTCTATACTTTCTTCAATCATGTCATGAAAAATTGCCATCATACACCGTTGGAAGGTACCTGGGGCATTGCATAATCCGAATGGCATTCGTCGGTAGGCAAAAGTACCAAATGGACAAGTAAATGTGGTCTTGTCTTGGTCTTTTGGATCAATTGGAATTTGAAAATAACCGAAGAATCCATCAAGGAAACAATAGTAATCTTTTCCCGCCAAACGTTCTAGCATTTGATCAATAAATGGTAGCGGGAAATGATCTTTCTTTGTAGTGTCGTTTAGACGACGATAGTCTATACAGACTCTCCACCTAGTGACTGTTCTTGTAGGAACGAGTTCATCTTTATCATTTAGAATAACAGTCGTACCTCCTTTCTTAGGTACTACTTGCACATGACTAACCCACGGGCTATCGGATATAAGGTAAATTAACCCAGCATCAAGTAATTTGATGACCTCCTTTTTGAAAACTTCTTTCATGTAGAGGTTTAACCTCCGTTGCCTTTGTACCACGGGTTTAAAATCTTCTTCCATTAGGATTTTTTGAGTACAATAAGCAGGGTTAATCCTAAGAATATCAGTTGTTTTCCAGGCAATTGCTTTCTTGTGGGTTTTTAAAACAGACATTAGCCTACCCTTTTCGTTATCGGAAAGTTTTGATGAAATTATGACGGGTAATTGTGACGTTCCTTGGAGATAAGCATACTCTAAATGTTCCAGGAGTTCTTTAAGCTCCAAGGTGGGTGGTTCTTCCAAGGAAGATTTTATCCGGAACCTATTACCATTGGTAATTTCTTCAAAAGGTTCATCTTCCCTGGGAATTTCTTCTTCTATGTATTCTTCATCAGTGAATACCTTCAACAGCTCATCTAATTCTATATCGACAACAAAATCTTCACCTTCACCAATCGGGGTGAAATTTGAGGTGTCGATATTTAATAGTTCTTGTAGTTCTTCCTCAATACAACAATCAACAATGTCTATTTGGAAACATTCATCATCAGGAGACATAGGGTGTTTCATAGCCTTATCTATGTTCAATATAATTCTATCCTCCCCCACACCTAAGCTGAGATTTTTCTCTTTTACGCGCACAATTGCATCTGCAGTATTTAGAAAGGGACGCCCTAGAATTAGGGGAACCTTACTATCTTCTTCCATTTCAAGAACAACGAAATCAGCAGGAAAGATTAAGTGATTTACTTTAACCGGTAGGTTTTCAGCAATGCCAATAGGATAGTTGTAAGTTCTATCAGCTAATTCTATACACATCCTGGTTGGTTTTAAATCACCTAAATTCAATTTTAAGTAAAAGGAGTGAGGTATAAGGTTAATGCTTGCTCCTAAATCAGCTAATGCATCGTACATTACTGAATCTCCCATCAAACAAGGAATAATGAAAATTCCAGGATCTCTAAGTTTTGGTGGCATATTTCGCTTTTGTAGAATTGCCGAACATTCCTCATTAAGGAATGTGGTTGAAACTTCTGCATATTTTCCTTTGTCAGCTATGAGATCTTTGATAAATCTTCCATAATTCGGCATACCCGCAAGAACATCTACAAGCGGTACATTTATACAAATTTGCTTAATCATGTCAGCAAACTTGTTGTATTGTACTTGTAATTTATCTTTCTTCAAACATTACGGGTATGGAATTGGAGGTTTGTATAACTTCAATGGTGGTTGATTTTGAGTTTTAGGTGCACTTGTGGTTGGCATCGTATTTTCTTCCACCATAGGTTCTTTGTCTTTTGAAACAGGAATAGGAGCATGAGGATTTGGAATATCGGGGTTAATGGTTAACCCACTTTTCGTAGTTATGGAATTAACTTGCGAATAATTACTTGAATTTTGAGTTTCCTTGCCCTTCGGGTTTGGTTGCGTGTTGGATGGTAAAGTTCCCGATTGTCTTTCAGCAAGCAATTGAGATATTCTTCCCATATCTCTTTCAAGGTTTTGAATTGATGCTTGATGATTCCTTTGCACTTGCTCGTTTCCCGTTTGGACTTGATGTAATTGTCTTTTCACTTGCTCATTCGTTTCTGATTGACTTTTGACAAAATTCATCATAACTTCTTCAAAGTTAGATTTCTTCTCTACTGGTTGTGTGTTATGATTTTGTTGTTGATACGGTTGTTGTTGGAAATTTTGTTGAGGTGGAAATGGAGGTTGGTTTCTATTGAAAAAGCTAGGTGGTCCATTTATTTGAAAAACAAAATTCTTCGGGTTTTGATATCCTGGGTTTGTATGTTGATAATTAGAATTCCCTCCTTGAAAATTGCCTTATCTTTGATTGGCCATAAAATTAACTTGTGCTACTGAGTTCATTGGCCAATCATTGATATCACAATCTTTCGTGAAATGTAGCTGTCCACAGATTTCACAGCCTACTTGCAATGCTAAAACTATTGAATTTAGTTTCTCTATTTCTCTTCCAAACTTTTTGAATTGATTCGACAGTGAAGCTATGGTTGTGTTGTTGTCTTCATTTTCTTCAAGGCTTGCCACCGTCCTTCTAGGTTGTTGATCTCTAGACGGTGTCCATTCAAAAGTATGAACTGACATGTCTTCTAACATGTCATACGCTTGATTTGGTGATTTGTACATAAATACTCCTCCAGCGGAGGAATCAAATATACCACGAGTATGTTCATCAATACCACGGTAAAAAGTTTGTACTATTTACCCTTTTTGCAGACCTTGTTGCGGAGAATTTCGTAACATTCTTTTTAATCTTTCCCATGCATCATAAAGAGTTTCATCCGACTTTTGTTTAAAAGTGGTGATTTCAGTTCTAAGTCTTTCGGCTTTTGTCGGTGGGAAAAATCGGGTAATGAATTTATCTCTTAATTCGTTGAAAGTTGTGATAGAATCAGGTTTTGATGATATCAACCATGCTTTTTCGTCTCCGGTTAACGAGTATGGAAAAGTTCTTAACTTAAATGCATCTGAAGAAATATCTTTGTTTTTATACAGTTCACATAAATCTTCAAAAGCTTCTAGATGTTCTTTCGGATTATTATTAAGTCTTCCGTCGAATTGGTTCTCACGTACCATGTGCATAAACTGTCCTTTGACTTCCCAGTTTTCAGCCTCAATTTCGGGTCTTCTTATAGGTGCAAGAGCGAGAGGGGGAGCAGTTTGTCTAGTATTTCACATTGGTAGATCATTTGGATCAGGTGCTACTTCAGCCATTTCTTCTTTAATGACGATGGTTTCAGGTTCAGTTTTGATTTCTAGTTGACCACTAGTGTTTCCTACTTGTTTTTTGATATTTTTCGGTGTTTTCGGTTTACTAGTACTACCTAACGTTTTTTGTTTTTCCTGTTTTAATCTTTTGATCAAGTCTCTTTCAGGTTCTGGATTAAGTGCAACGAGCTTAGGATTTCCTGAACGGGTCATACAATTGGAAAATTGTACAAAGATCTAAAGGATTTATTCATAAACATTGAACTTTCTTGGAATTGAATTTCCACGAGAGGATCGAATAACATAAAAACAATGATAAAAACCTTTAAACAAACAGATTTTTCTTTTGATTTTGCACACGTTTAGAATAGCCAAAAGATGCAGCAGAGGGGCAGGATTCGTTTGGTCCCAATATAATTGGGTACTGTTTGGCTCCAATAACCCAGTCCACGTACAAATCCAACTACTACTACGAATTAGAAAAATTATCTATTTATTTAACTGCCAACTCCCCGGCAGCGGCGCCAGAAAGTTGATGTGCTTGATCGTGTCCTTTTATTTTGAACGGATTTGGATTGAATTTATTACACGAATTGGTTGTGATTATATGGCATTTTTATGATTTCGGATTGATTTCACACATATAGGCAACTAGTCCCATTCGTATAGTAATATTTTATTTGGTAAATCCGGTCCGTTCCACAGGGAAATGAAGTTTTCAAGATTTTTAATTGCTAAAAGTTAAACTAATTAAAAGGGGGGTTTTGGATTAGGCTTTACTACTTAATTGAACGGAATTTAAATTTAACTAAAACGAAATAACTAAATTAACGAAAGTAAAAATACAATTTATATTAATTTGACAAAATAGAAGATATAAGGTTTTTCATGGCAATATAGTAAAATAGTAAAAAGTAATTAAAATTTACTATGTGGTAAAAAGAAATAGGGTAAAAAGTAACTAAAATTTATCTACGTAGTAAAAAGTAAAATTGATGAGATTTAAAATAAAGTAGTGGCTACTAAAATATGTCCCCTCTGGATTATGGATTGTTTTGAAGTCCGATTACGATGTTTTTATATATAACATTATATTTTATCTTTCGATTTTTTTATAAAGTTTTAACTAACTAAAATTAAATCTAACTTTCGTTAGATCTCGTTTTAGCGAATTAAATTATACCCCAACTATTCAAATTGAGATCTAATCCAGTTTTAACTTTCGCTAATACCAAAATTATAACGGTTTTCCCTTTTTATAATTACACGATTATATAAACTATAATATTACCCAAACCACCGGATCACACTTCTAAATTGTTGTCAATAATTTGTTCATATGTCCGTCTAGATCACCGAGGTGTTGAAGCATAATTTACATAAATTTAATTAAGTTTCGCTTATCAATTTAATAAATTATGTGATAGGGGTGAAAATATCAAATTAGATAACAATGGGTCGGTGATTATACTCAATGTTAAAAATAGTCAAAGTTACATCATAATATTATAATATGGTTCAATCCATTTGTCCAGAGGTTCTACATTTTAGTCACCACTATGGGTATTTAGTTGGACATTATAACGGTATAAAAATATAAATTATATAAAGTGGACATGAGTACAATAATAATAATAATAATAAACGATAACAATAATAATAATAAATAACGATAATAACGACAATAAAAATAAATATAAATTACGATAATAATAATATTAATAATAATAATAACAATAATAATAACAATAATAATAATAATAATAGTAATAATAACGATAATAACGATACTTGAAAATAAAGTTGGGACGTGGAGACTTACAGCGAGTTGGAATGGTAAAAAGCGATATTATTAGCGTAGCGTTACACGGACATAGCTTCGACTTAAAACCTGTAAATTAAACATTACAATACCCAAACTAAACTTAACATAAACTTAAAATAATAATTTATAAATATATATTATATATATTATATACAGAGAAAGAGAGATTGAATATCTTGTAAAAGATGGTGTGTTTTATTCAATGCTCTGTGCCTTGCTTTTATAGGCAATATGAAGTCTACTGTCACAACTTAGAATATTTGGTGAATTATTACAAATCAACTTGCTGGTACACGAATTGGCTGCTTTCTATTTGCAATTGTGAGAATTATTATGTATATTATATTATTATTATTATATTATTATTATTATTATTATTATTATTATTATGAATTATTTATATATTATATTATATTCTTGTGCATAGTTGACTTGTAATTTTAGCTCCGTTGACTTGTACGTTGATAGTTGGTTCATGTCTCAGTTTCGAATTTTCGAACGCCTTTTCGTATGCTTAGATATCTTGTACTTTGCGTTCCGCGACTTGTACTCTTGTCAATTTTTAGCCGTTATTTATCGATAAATTAAACCACTTGGAGTGTAACTTGAACGTTTGAGCATTTTGGACGTTTTGGTCTTTCAAATCTTCGTTTTCGTCTTTAAATCTTCATTTTCGAGCGATCTTCGTCTTTCGTCTTCGCACTTATAGATTTAAACGTTTACAATTAAAAATAAGGAAATTACAATTAAAAACATTACATATTGGAATGATATTGCGTCTAAATATACGATCATCTTAAGCAATATCAATTCCTTTTATGCTTGCATGACTTTGCATGGTACATGTAGTTTTAAGGTCTATTATTTCACTCACAATGTAATTATGTATAACGCATATAATTTTGAATCTAATGTCACTTCATTAAACACGCTTTTTTAATCACAAAGATGCGTCGCCAAATGGAGTAACATTTGGCGGCGCATCACCTTTGGTTTCAGATTGTGCTGAAATTCTCTAGATCACCCTAAAATCAAGAATCTTGGAAAGTGTCTTGCCATTCGAGGTCGTCAGGATGCCGAAAAAAGACATTTTACTCATTTTTAATGTTCTCTTTAAACGTTTTCAATTTATATCGTATTATTAGTTTTGTGTACGCATGACTTAGCATGGTATATATAGTTTTAAGGCCTATTATTTCACTCGCAATGTAATTATGTATAACACATATAATTTCGAATCTAATGTCACTTAATTAAACATGCTTTTTAAATCATTAATATGCGCCGCCAGATGGAGTAGCATTTGGCGGCGTATAACTTTCGGTGTCAGATTGTGCTGAAATTCTCAAGATCACCCTAAAACGGCCGAACGAGCAAGACTATCTGAACGTGCTTGCCATTCGAGGTAGTCTAGATTCCAAAAAAGACAACTTTCCTGCCAAATTTGCACCACACACCAAACACCACCGACGGTCCGTGGTGCTTGGTGTTTTGTATCTTTGGCCAAAATGTTAGAACAATCGTATCGTTTGACTCATAGCTCCAATTTAGTCACCGTTTTTTTTTTTCAAATCGTATATTTTTTCGAGATCTATCCGTTGGCAAACTTCCGTAGGCGGTTTGTCCCAAATATTTTTTTGAAACGAGACCTCTAAAGCCATTAATTTTGCCTTTTTGATGTTGTTTTGACCGTTTTCAATTTCTTTCATATTATTCCTTTTGTGTATGCATGACTTTGCATGGTACATATAGTTTTAAGGTCTATTATTTCACTCACAATGTAATGATGTATAACGCATATAATTTTGAATCTAATGTCATTTCATTAAACACACTTTTTAAATCACAAAGATGTGTCGCCAAATTGAGTAACATTTGGCGGCGCATCACCTTTGGTTTCAGATTGTGCTAAAATTCTCCAGATCACCCTAAAAAGACCCTAAAATCAAGAATCTCGGAAAGTGTCTTGCCAATCGAGGTCGGCAGGATGCCGAAAAAAGACATTTTACTCATTTTTAATGTTCTCTTTGAACGTTTTCAATTTATATCGTATTATTAGTTTTGTGTACGCATGACTTAGCATAGTATATATAGTTTTAAGGCCTATTATTTCACTCGCAATGTAATTATGTATAACGCATATAATTTCGAATCTAATATAACTTCATTAAACATTCTTTTTAAATCATTAATATGCGCCGCCAGGTGGAGTAGCATTTGGCGGCGCATAACCTTTTGTTTCAGATTGTGCTAAAATTCTCAAAATCACCCTAAAACAGCCGAACGAGCAAGACTCTCTGAACGTGCTTGCCATTCGAGGTCGTACAGATTCCAAAAAAGACATCTTTCCTGCCAAATTTGCACCACGCACCAAACACGGTGCTTTGATTTTTATGTCTTTGGCCAAAATGTTAGATCGATCGTATTGTTTGACTCGTAGCTCCGACTTTATAACGACCCTCATTTTTCCATTCTATATTTTTTCCTTAATTAAATGCCCAACTATATAATTAAACTTAATGATTAAACTTTAATCAATAATTGTCAAGCGTTAAGAATTATAAAATATAATAATCAACTTTGTGTAATAAACTACAAGTTAATAAAAGATAAAAAAAATAATGAGCTAATAAACTTTTGTGAACAAAATAAATAACCTTAAATCTTGTACACTTAAATAATTAAACTTGGATAATTAAGGAACTATTTAGACTAATTTAAAGTACAAGGTTTTAAAACGAAAAATTTCCAAAACTCTCCCATGCATGTACTAGCCGAATTTTAAAGGGTAAAATTACCCTTTTGCCCCTTAAATTTTCGACCAAGCAACCCCCATCACCTCCTCAATAATCTTGACTTGTTCCCTAAGTAAAACATAACCTAAACCTAATTCTAGAATTCTCTAAACCCTCCTATAAATAGAGACCTGGGCTAACCCATATTCTTGTACCAAATCAAAATCACAAATCTCTCTCAAAACCCTCTCTCCCTCTCCTAGTTTCGGCTAAGAAACAGAAACCACCACCACCATCGAATTCATCATCATCATCTTCAAGATCTTCAAGTGATCTTCAAGTTGTTCGTCGTGTTCTTTGCGTTCTTTGAAGATCTTCAAAGGTGTTCATCAATCTTCAAGTGTTTGATCTTCATCTTCAAGCCATCATCATCTTTTTCTTGTTAATCTTCATAGATCTTCATCAAGATAAAAACCCTAGATCCAAAACTTTTAAATCTTACTTTCAATTCATGTTTTCATAATTACATTCATGCATGATCTTAACATCTATATTGTTTATGTAAAAATATATATATATATACATATACATATACCTACGGTTCTATAAAAAAAAGAATTTTTGTGTTTGATCTTTAAACCCTAGGAGATTGTTAGAAGATTTGTTAATGATTAAAAAAGGTAACAAGATATATACATACTATGAATAGATACACCATGCATATATGTAATATATATATATATATATATATATATATATATATATATATATATATATATATATATATATATATATATATATATATATATATATTATATATATTATATATATACATATACACGATTTATATATACATATACATATTAAATAAATAAAACCCTAATTAAACCTAACCCTAATTATTAAACCCTAAAACAGTAATTAAACCCTAATCATTTATTACTAATATTAAATACTACTTTAATTAACTAAAACCCTAATACTACTATATAATACTAACACTTACACTTATACTATTATTAACACATATACTATACTACTTATATTATAACACCTAAAAAGATATTAGATATTTATAGATCATTTAACTTTCTTGACGAATGGTTTCTACGAAACTCTAGGCGGAAGGATTTGGATTTTCTGATTTAAAGGATCCTGTAGCTCAAACCCCTAGACCTGAAATGGCCATTCGAAGGGAAAGGGTATGATTGGAAGTATATCTAAGATGGACACACTCTTAAAATAGAAACTTTCTAATTATAGAAACCTGCTAAAATAAGAAACTTACTAAAAATGGAAACTTTCTAAAAGTGGAAACTTACTAGGAATGGAAACTTAGTAAAACGAACTATACTTAAAACACTTTCATACTTAAACTTAAACTTGGGCAAAATATTTAACTACTCTTAAATGTCAATAGGTTGACTTTCTGCTTACGTTCATCCAAAATTTCTATTTTGAGAAATAACCATCTCTCTCTACTTACTAAGGTGAATTCTGTAACATCCCGCCTTTTTCCATTTACTTTTCCGTTTAACTATTTATGTTCCGTTATATGTTTATAACACGTCTCGTTGATACGCGTTTCAAATTATCTTGTTTAGGTAATTTAACGCACCCGATTAAAACATGAGGGACTAAACTTGTCAAAGTGTCAAAGAAACCACTAGGTCAAAGTGGTGGTCAACACCCTTTCTATCCACTCATTCACATTTTCATTTCATTTTCCTTTATTTCTCCTACTTTCACATTTTCCTTAAATTTGCTCCATCAAAGAATCATCATCTTAAATCGAGCTAGTGATTATCTTGCCAAACAAATTACGTATTTGAACTCCTCGTGATCTCCTCTTCGATTCCATACCAACCTCATTACATTTGGGTAACTTTCTAAAATCACTAATTTTATGTGTTCTTGAGATTTTTGAGTTAAAAGGTTGTTAATTAGTGTCTATGGCTCAAGTCTAGTTTGTTTATGTGATTTGTATGCTTGTTCTTGCCATTTTGGTGTAACTAGTTCATATGGAAAGTTAACATGCTTAATCTTGAGTTTTAAGTGTTCATATGTTGTTAGATGCTAAGACTTCATGTTTTAATCTTGTTCTTAGTGTTACTAGCTCCATTATGATGTAAAGATTGATCAAGAAACCCCTTAAACTTGATTATGAAATTTGGTGACTTTTGGTTAGGGTTTCACGAACTAGGAATGGATTCTTGATGCATTAAATGACATGAGATGTTAATTGTAAGTGTTAGGTTGTGTTGTATGCTTAATTACCGTCGAAACGGCATATTGTACATGTAATTTGGTTGCCAAATCGTTAAATTGCAATATTGACTTGAATGCATTGATTATGGAACATTAAATGCGGTTTTGTTTGTCATAAGTGCAAGCTTGATTGATGATATGTGTTTAGTTGCATTCCTTGTCAAAATACCTTTCCAACGATGTATGATAGGCGTTATAAGCGTTTGCGGGTCAAGAATTGTGTTAGAATTGGTTTTGGTTCGTGCACATTTAAAAAGCAGAAAAATAGCTGAAGCAGCAGGGTGGCGCGGCGCACCCCTACCCCGCGCGGCGCGCCAAATGGCCTGGCCAGAATTCTGTCCAACTTGGTCAATTTTTGAATAATGTTTGGCATGCTACGCACCTCCGATTAACATGTAACTTGGCCAACATGCTCATATATGATTTCTAAGATTAGAAAAATAGTTCGGAACCCGACCCGAACGTGTTGACTTTCGTTGACTTTGACCGACCAAAGTTTGACTTTTTGTCAAACTTAACCAAATGATTATGCAACCTTCCTAACTTATTTATATACTTGTATCTTGCATGAAACTTGGCAATTTGATTTCACATGCTAAATAATCGAGTCGTAACGAGCCATAGGACTAATTGAACATCTTTGACCTATCGTGTTTACCGTTATTGATACAACCTATTGTTTAGGTCAAGACTAGCATTGTTCTTTGCACACGTTTACTTGTTGAAGTACTTTACTACTCGTGCACTCAAGGTGAGATCATAGTCCCACTTTTACTCTTTTTGAACTTATATTTGGGATGAGAAAACATAAACGATTCTTTTGAACTAAGTGAACACAAGTACAGGAAAACAAACATTCTACATACGAGTTTAGAACAAAATCCTCAATTCGATTATCATTAGTTACACTTGCCGGGTGTAAGCGAGAACTTATGTTGTATGGATCCATATGGGTTTGACAAACCCTCATTCAAACGGTTCGCTACCGTTTACGAATGAAATATATTTTCGAGAAACAGTGTATGTTCTAGCACTAAGTGATGGGGTTCAATGGAAGGAAATGTTAAGCATTGATAATTGGGTGCTCGTGAAACAAACTTTTGGAATGTATTACTATTATTTCATTGATGCAAATCTTGTGGTTCACTTGTACTTACTTACTTAAACCTATGATTTCACCAACGTTTTCGTTGACAGATTTCTATGTTTTTCTCAGGTCCTTGAACGATACATGATACATGCTTCCGCTCATTATTTGATACTTGCATTGGATGTCGGGTATATGTGCATTTCATGGAGCGTCTTTTGACTTTACTTTAAACCGTGTCGCCTAGATTTCATTCGTATTATAACGTTGTAACTTAACTATTGGTTGAACAATTCTTGTAAACTTTGGGAACAAATCTTTATTTTGAAATGAAGGCGACATATTTTGGTCAAACTTTGTCTTAAAGACTTATGACCACGTAACGGGACCTAAGTAGACGGCGCCGTCAAACATGATTTGGTCGGGTCGCTACAGATGGTATCAGAGCGTTGGTTGTAGGGATTTAGAGTTCATTAGTGTCAACCCCGAGTCATAGGGTACATTGGTGAGTCTAGACTACAACCGGCATATAGACTTGAAGTAGGAATTACTTGACTACTTGTGCATTTATACTCGAACGTTTCTACTCATATCTACTCTTAGTTCATCTTAATCTCACGTTGTTTAATTTGATTGACACGCCACCTTGACTATATGAAATGATGTCGAATGCACATATGAATTAGGGTAATATAATTTCCGGGATTATATTACGGTGACTCGTATGAACGTTCCGACATTATGACATAAAGAATTTAAGGCGAGTCGAAAAAAAAAAAAAAAAAAAAAAAAAAAAAAAAAAAAAAAAAACTTCTCTTTATCTTTATTCTATATCACGGTTAGTATTATTGAGAATACTAATCAATGATATTCTTGTGTCTTGAAGGAACAATGGCTCCTCGTCGTGTACGCCGCAATGAAACTCCCGAACAAGCTCTCGAACGGATGATAGCTACCGCCGTAGATGCGGCCATGGCCGGTCACTCATCCAACAACAATAATAATAACAACCACAACAACAACAACAACAACAACAACAATGGAGCCGGAAACTCAAACGAGGGATGCTCCTATAAAGCTTTCATGGGGTGCAAACCTCACACTTTTGATGGAACCGGGGGACCGGTCGTGCTCACCCGATGGTTTGAGCAAACGGAAGCCGTCTTTAGTATAAGCGGTTGTCGGGACCAAGACAAGGTCAAATACTCCACTCACACTTTCTCCGGAATTGCTCTAACATGGTGGAACACCTATGTTCAATCGGTGGGTACCGATGAAGCTCATGCCCTCTCTTGGGCCGATCTAAAGGAAAAGATGATTGTTGAATATTTTCCGCGCGAAGAAACCCGAAAGCTCGAGGAAGAACTAAGAGCTTTGAAAGCGGTCGGAAACGATCTTAAAGCTTATAATCAACGCTTCGCCGAACTATCCTTGATGTGTCCTAATCTTGTTAACCCCGAATCTCAAAGGATTGAGCTCTACATGCTCGGTCTTCCAAAAAGCATCAAACAAGGGGTGATGTCATCCAAACCCACTACTCATCAAGCCGCTATGAACATGGCTCGCCAACTAATCGAAACGGTTGACGAAATCGTAGTTCTGGCACCTAAAGCCGAGGATAAATCGAGCGGCAACAAAAGAAAGTGGGAACCCTCCCAATCAAGCAACAACAACTTTGCTAAGAAGCCTTACACCTCCGACGGCAAGAAAGGTTATGCCGGGAACCTACCTCTTTGCAACAAATGCAACAAACATCACTTTGGCGAATGTAGTAAGATAATTTGCCACCGGTGCCAAGGAGTTGGTCATAAGGCCAACGATTGTAAAAGTGCCACTCCCGTCGCTCGAAAGTGGCCCAATGCACCAAAGACGGGCACTTGTTACGAATGTGGCCAAACGGGTCATTATAGAAATGCATGCCCGAAAAGGAAAGATAACACCAATACGCGCGGCCGAGCTTTCAACATCAACACCGAGGAAGCCCGGGATGACACTGAACTAGTCACGGGTACGTTTCTTCTCAACAATTCTTATGTCTCTTGCTTATTCGATTCGGGTGCCGATAAATGCTTTGTATCCAAGACTTTGACTCATTCTTTTAGCACTCCACCTCTTCCATTAGATACCACTTATACCATTGAAGTGGCTAACGGAAAACTATTAAGTGCCGACACATATTACCGGGGGTGTACGTTAAACATTTTGGGTAGGAAATTTGAAATTGACTTGATACCCATGGAACTAGGAAGTTTTGATGTAATAATCGGTATGAATTGGTTAGTCAAAACGAAATCTCACATTCTTTGTGATCTTAACGCAATCCGAATTCCTATCGAGAATGGTGAACCTTTGATTGTTTATGGCGATAAGAGTTGCACCAGACTCAACCTCGTTTCGTGCCTTAAAGTTAGAAAACTACTCCGTAAGGGTTGTTTTGCGATCCTTGCCCACGTTAAGAAAGTCGAGTCCGATGAGAAGCACATCGATGATGTGCCAATTGTTAGTGACTATTCCGATGTATTTCCCGACGAATTGCCGGGTCTTCCGCCTCATCGACCAGTTGAATTCCAAATCGATCTTATTCCGGGGGCCGCACCCGTAGCACGTGCACCATATAGACTCGCCCCATCCGAAATGCAAGAATTGCAAAGTCAAATCCAAGAACTACTTGATCGTGGTTTTATCCAACCTAGCCATTCACCTTGGGGCGCTCCGATTTTGTTTGTTAAAAAGAAAGACGGATCCCTACGAATGTGCATTGATTATCGTGAACTAAATAAATTGACGGTTAAGAACCGATATCCTCTTCCTCGCATCGATGACCTCTTTGATCAACTACAAGGGTCTTGTGTATATTCGAAAATCGATCTCCGCTCGGGTTATCATCAATTGAGGGTTAAGGGGGAAGATGTCTCCAAAACCGCTTTCCGGACTCGTTATGGTAGTTATGAATTCCTTGTCATGCCATTTGGTCTCACTAACGCACCGGCGGTGTTCATGGATCTTATGAACCGCGTGTGCAAACCGTATCTCGATAAATTCGTTATTGTGTTCATTGATGATATATTGATCTATTCTAAAAATGAAGAAGAGCACGAACAACATCTCCGACTTGTGCTTGAACTCTTGAGACAAGAACGACTTTATGCCAAATTCTCCAAGTGTGAATTTTGGTTAAAGGAAGTTCAATTTCTTGGTCATGTTGTAAGTGACCAAGGTATTAAGGTCGATCCAACGAAAATCGAAGCCATTAGTAAATGGGAGACTCCTACTACTCCTACTCACATTCGTCAATTTTTAGGTCTCGCCGGGTACTATCGTAGATTCATCGAAAATTTCTCTTTGGTTGCACGTCCTCTAACCGCATTGACTCACAAGGGAAAGAAATTCATTTGGGCGACCGAACATGAATCCGCATTCCAAATCTTGAAAACGAAGCTAACCACCGCTCCTATCTTGTCACTTCCCGAAGGCAATGATGACTTTGTTGTATATTGCGATGCCTCAAAACATGGTTTTGGGTGTGTATTGATGCAACGAACGAAAGTCATTGCTTATGCTTCTCGACAACTCAAAATTCATGAACGAAACTATACGACACATGATCTCGAACTCGGAGCCGTTGTCTTTGCACTTAAAATGTGGAGACACTATCTTTATGGAACCAAGAGTACTATCTTTACCGACCACAAAAGCCTCCAACACATTTTCGATCAAAAGCAACTAAACATGAGACAACGAAGGTGGATTGAAACCTTAAACGATTACGATTGCGAGCTTCGTTACCATCCCGGGAAGGCAAATGTAGTAGCCGATGCTTTAAGTCGAAAAGAAAGAGCGGTGCCTCTCCGTGTCCGAGCTTTAAACATCACCATTAACACCAACCTTAATAGCCAAATTCGGGTAGCCCAAGATGAGGCTCTTAAGGATGAAAACATCTCTCTCGAACACTTGAACGTCCTCACCTCTCGATTCGAAGTTAAAGAAACCGGACTCCGATATTTCGCCGGAAGAATTTGGGTGCCTAGTTATGGGGACCTACGAAGCCTTATTTTAGATGAAGCCCATAAGTCACGATACTCGATTCACCCCGGTGCCAATAAGATGTACCACGACCTTAAACAGCTATATTGGTGGCCGAATATCAAAAGGGAAGTAGCTACTTATGTTTCCAAGTGTTTGACATGTTCCAAAGTCAAAGCCGAACACCAAAGACCGTCCGGACTACTTCGACAACCCGAGATCCCGCAATGGAAGTGGGAAGGGATAACGATGGATTTTATCACCAAACTACCAAAAACGACGGGCGGTTATGATACCATTTGGGTTATTGTTGACCGTCTCACCAAATCCGCACACTTCCTTGCCATGAAAGAAACGGACAAAATGGAGAAACTTGCACAACTTTACATTAAGGAGATCGTAGCCCGACACGGTGTACCTTTATCGATTATCTCCGACCGAGATGGCCGTTTCGTTTCTAGATTTTGGCGTACATTGCAAGAAGCGTTGGGAACGCGTTTAGACATGAGCACCGCATATCATCCTCAAACCGATGGACAAAGCGAACGTACAATTCAAACCTTAGAGGACATGTTACGAGCTTGCGTGGTTGACTTCGGAAAAGCTTGGGACAAGCACTTACCTCTCGCCGAGTTCTCTTACAACAATAGTTATCACGCGAGTATTAAAGCCGCACCTTTTGAAGCGCTATACGGCCGCAAATGTCGTTCACCTCTTTGTTGGGCCGAGGTAGGCGACGTGCAAATCACCGGACCCGAACTCATTCACGAAACCACCGAGAAAATCGTTCAAATCCGAGATAGGCTTAGGACGGCCCGAAGTCGTCAAAAGAGCTATACCGATAAACGACGCAACGATCTTGAATTTCAAGTCGGTGACCGAGTAATGTTAAAAGTCGCACCTTGGAAGGGTGTAATCCGTTTGGGGAAACGCGGGAAGCTAAATCCGCGGTATATTGGTCCTTTCGAAATCTTGGAGCGTATTGGAACCGTTGCTTATCGTTTGGATCTTCCGCCTCAATTGAGCTCCGTTCATCCTACTTTCCATGTATCTAACTTGAAAAAGTGTCTTGCCGAACCCGATATCGTCATTTCTCTCGAGGAGCTTACCATTGATGACAAACTTCATTTTGTGGAGGAACCGGTTGAAATTGTGGACACCTCCGTCAAGACATTGAAACAAAGCCGAATCCCGATTGTCAAGGTTCGTTGGAATGCCAAAAGAGGACCCGAGTTTACTTGGGAAAGACAAGATCAAATGCAAAGGAAGTATCCTCATCTATTCGTGAATTCGGAAACGCAAGATTTCGAGGAAGAAACAACGACTACTACGCCTACTTAAATTTCGGGACGAAATTTCTTTTAAGGTGTAGGTAATGTAACATCTCGCCTTTTTCCATTTACTTTTCCGTTTAACTATTTATGTTCCGTTATATGTTTATAACACGTCTCGTTGATACGCGTTTCAAATTATCTTGTTTAGGTAATTTAACGCACCCGATTAAAACATGAGGGACTAAACTTGTCAAAGTGTCAAAGAAACCACTAGGTCAAAGTGGTGGTCAACACCCTTTCTATCCACTCATTCACATTTTCATTTCATTTTCCTTTATTTCTCCTACTTTCACATTTTCCTTAAATTTGCTCCATCAAAGAATCATCATCTTAAATCGAGCTAGTGATTATCTTGCCAAACAAATTACGTATTTGAACTCCTCGTGATCTCCTCTTCGATTCCATACCAACCTCATTACATTTGGGTAACTTTCTAAAATCACTAATTTTATGTGTTCTTGAGATTTTTGAGTTAAAAGGTTGTTAATTAGTGTCTATGGCTCAAGTCTAGTTTGTTTATGTGATTTGTATGCTTGTTCTTGCCATTTTGGTGTAACTAGTTCATATGGAAAGTTAACATGCTTAATCTTGAGTTTTAAGTGTTCATATGTTGTTAGATGCTAAGACTTCATGTTTTAATCTTGTTCTTAGTGTTACTAGCTCCATTATGATGTAAAGATTGATCAAGAAACCCCTTAAACTTGATTATGAAATTTGGTGACTTTTGGTTAGGGTTTCACGAACTAGGAATGGATTCTTGATGCATTAAATGACATGAGATGTTAATTGTAAGTGTTAGGTTGTGTTGTATGCTTAATTACCGTCGAAACGGCATATTGTACATGTAATTTGGTTGCCAAATCGTTAAATTGCAATATTGACTTGAATGCATTGATTATGGAACATTAAATGCGGTTTTGTTTGTCATAAGTGCAAGCTTGATTGATGATATGTGTTTAGTTGCATTCCTTGTCAAAATACCTTTCCAACGATGTATGATAGGCGTTATAAGCGTTTGCGGGTCAAGAATTGTGTTAGAATTGGTTTTGGTTCGTGCACATTTAAAAAGCAGAAAAATAGCTGAAGCAGCAGGGTGGCGCGGCGCGCCCCTACCCCGCGCGGCGCGCCAAATGGCCTGGCCAGAATTCTGTCCAACTTGGTCAATTTTTGAATAATGTTTGGCATGCTACGCACCTCCGATTAACATGTAACTTGGCCAACATGCTCATATATGATTTCTAAGATTAGAAAAATAGTTCGGAACCCGACCCGAACGTGTTGACTTTCGTTGACTTTGACCGACCAAAGTTTGACTTTTTGTCAAACTTAACCAAATGATTATGCAACCTTCCTAACTTATTTATATACTTGTATCTTGCATGAAACTTGGCAATTTGATTTCACATGCTAAATAATCGAGTCGTAACGAGCCATAGGACTAATTGAACATCTTTGACCTATCGTGTTTACCGTTATTGATACAACCTATTGTTTAGGTCAAGACTAGCATTGTTCTTTGCACACGTTTACTTGTTGAAGTACTTTACTACTCCTGCACTCAAGGTGAGATCATAGTCCCACTTTTACTCTTTTTGAACTTATATTTGGGATGAGAAAACATAAACGATTCTTTTGAACTAAGTGAACACAAGTACAGGAAAACAAACATTCTACATACGAGTTTAGAACAAAATCCTCAATTCGATTATCATTAGTTACACTTGCCGGGTGTAAGCGAGAACTTATGTTGTATGGATCCATATGGGTTTGACAAACCCTCATTCAAACGGTTCGCTACCGTTTACGAATGAAATATATTTTCGAGAAACAGTGTATGTTCTAGCACTAAGTGATGGGGTTCAATGGAAGGAAATGTTAAGCATTGATAATTGGGTGCTCGTGAAACAAACTTTTGGAATGTATTACTATTATTTCATTGATGCAAATCTTGTGGTTCACTTGTACTTACTTACTTAAACCTATGATTTCACCAACGTTTTCGTTGACAGATTTCTATGTTTTTCTCAGGTCCTTGAACGATACATGATACATGCTTCCGCTCATTATTTGATACTTGCATTGGATGTCGGGTATATGTGCATTTCATGGAGCGTCTTTTGACTTTACTTTAAACCGTGTCGCCTAGATTTCATTCGTATTATAACGTTGTAACTTAACTATTGGTTGAACAATTCTTGTAAACTTTGGGAACAAATCTTTATTTTGAAATGAAGGCGACATATTTTGGTCAAACTTTGTCTTAAAGACTTATGACCACGTAACGGGACCTAAGTAGACGGCGCCGTCAAACATGATTTGGTCGGGTCGCTACAAATTCATAGCCCCACTCTTTATTGCTAGCAACTTGTTTAACTTTTATTGGGGTGAGACACATGCTACTTCCACTATTAACAATTTAGATACAAGTACCAACTGTTAAACTATGCTATACCCGACTATGTCCGACAAAGTCCCTACAGTGATTTTTTTAATTGCTCGTTAAATGCATGCTTAATTATTGGGGGTAGGCCTATCAGGAGTAACGTCCCCGATACATTTGACCAAGTCATTGTATTACTTAATAATGAAATTAAACCGAAAAGTATAGACACAACTTGTCATTGGGGCAAACTTGAACGTTTGGTCTAAATATCACGAACTGACATAACTTTTTGATCCCTGTGAGATCAACTCTATAAACTAAATCTTGTGGTCTAAAACAATGGTCAAACATATTTGTTAAACCTATGAACTTCACTCAACTTTTTTGGTTGACACTTTAGCATGTTTTGTCTCAGGTGCTGATTGATCAAGCTTACTTACTTACTGCTTATGTGATGCTACTTGGACTTAGGATCAAGAGATATTGCATTTATTATTCTTGCATTTGAAACAATTACTTTATTATAATTTCTATTATTGTAACGACATTTCATTTTCCGCTGCGTACTCAATAAAGTTTGTTTTATCATTTAGTATTATTCTCGTATATTATAATACGTTAGTTTATTTGATATTAAGTCACATTTCGCCCAGACCCTAACTGGGGGTGTGATAGATTGGTATCAGAGCATAACCAGGCTGTTATAGAGAATCAGGATTGCATCTTTATGTGTGTCTTACTTGCTAGCTAGGGTGCCTTAGCAATCTAGGAAACTATAACCTTTCCTGACTTAGACTTAAAGCACTTAGGATTTGCCTTATAAATCTTAACAATTATGCTTTACTAAACTTGACTTAAAGATTCTAATCAAAGTCTCTTTCCTAATGTTAGGATGTCAAGCTCAAGCGTTAATAAGCCAAACAAAGCAACTCTGAACCCTACAACCGAAGTAGGTGTTGGACACTCTGCAACTTCGAGACTAGTTCGAAGCCCTCTCTATAGTCCTGCCTCACCAAATTATAGCCCAAATACTATTCATGATTCACATGGGTCTCCTCAATACTACCCAACTCCGAGAATCAAAGACAAAGGGAAACGTCATGAAGAAATTGGTCCATCTAGGAAGAGAGCCCGATCTCCTTTTTATGATGGTGCTAAGTATGAGATCATGAGCCTGCGAAATGATACCGAGAGGAACATTGGAGGTTTGCTTTGCCACGTGGCGAGAGTGGAAGTTCGAATGGAGAAACTTATGGAAGAGAACGTCAAGCTAAGAAAAGAGTTAATGATGCTAAGGTGTGAAGAAGAACGCAACACCTGTTGGGGGAAGCAATCCCTTGCTTATCTCAAGGAGGATGTTGACTTCCGAATGAAAATGGAGAGGAGTCGAGTTGATAAGCAGCTTGCTTTAAAAGATTACGACACCAATACCATCAACAGTCGTGTTACCAACCTCTATGACAACCTTGAGTACCTCTACGAGAAGCAAAAAGAAAAGAATGGGAGATATGAGAAGTTTATGAAAGAGGCAGAAACGAAGAAATAAACCGCCATTTGTTTTGTTTTGTTTTGTTTCCCATTCCTTTATTTCTCAATTATGTAAACGCTTTTGCCTAGAAACTATTCTTATGTTCAACCCGTGTATTAAAAGGCTTATTTAACGCCTCGTTCCTTAATAATATAAAGTGATTTATTTATATCATGTTGATATCAATATTTATCTTATTCATACTTGCAAATTGCTCAAACTTATAACTTGTTAACTTATCCAACTTATGTTCACTTCTATGTAGCAACATCATGGTTCGTCCAGCTGCACCTACCGTTAACAACATCGTGTTAACCACTGAGCAATTCCAACAGTTGCTTGCTGTCGCCCAAGGCAACATTCAAGCTAATAATGCTAATCCTCAACCGAAACCTTGTTCTTACAAGGACTATACAAACTGCCACCCTCCTGTTTTCAAGGGAAATGAAGAAGCTGTTAAAATAGTTCGCTGGTTCAAGAAGTTAAAGTCCATCTTCTGTATTTGCAACTGCGGGGATAACGATCGAGTCAAATATGCCACTAGCTCATTAGGTGGCAATGCTTTGACTTGGTGGACTGCTCATGCTAACTTCATGGGTATTGACAATGCTAATGCAATTCCATGGGACGAACTCAAAAGCATGATGGTTAATAAATTCTGTCCTAGGAGTCATGTTCAAAAAGGCCGAGTTCTGGGAACTCAAGGTAAAGGGTACTGATATTGAAAACTACACCAACCATTTTCTTGATCTTTCTACTCTATGTCCCGAGATGTTTCCTACCGAAGCTAGAAGGATTGAAAGATATATTGAAGGTCTCCCCGAGGATGTTCAGGGGAATGTTATTGCTGCTGAGAAGGTTACTCTTGATGCTGTGATTCTCATGGCACAAAATCTGATGTTGGCCAAGAGAAGAAGAGCGTCGGCTAATAAGCAGGTTGATACTAAGGGTAATGAAGGTAAAAGGAAGTTTGAGCCATCTCAAGATTCAACTCAGAATGTTAGTAAGAAGTCTGCAGATAGTAGAAGGACGAATTATAAGGGTACCTATTCTTTCTGTGTTCGTTGTGAAAGGCACCACCCGGGGCGGTGCACTGCTACTTGTTCATTATGTAAGAAAGTGGGACACGTTGCTAAGACGTGTAAGACTCCTCCAAAGGATAAAGCTATTGTTCCTACCAAAGCTCCTCCTACTTGCTATACTAGCGGGGAAAAGGGACACATTAGTCTAAATTGCCCTAAGAAGAAAGATAATCCCGCTACTGGAGCCAATACTACTGCTGCAAAGGGGCGTGCATTTGTTATTACTGTTGCTGAAGCACGAGATGAAGATGAGGTCATCACGGGTACGTATCTTGTCAATAATTTTTACGCAACTATTTTATTCGATACTGGTGCCGACAGAAGTTACGTGTATAATGAATTTTGTACCCTATTTACTGAAAAGCCTCAACCCCTAGAAACCAAACGATTAGTAGAAGTAGCCAATGGAAAGATCATGAAAGTCGATAAAATCTATAAAAACTGCAATCTAATCTTAGCCAATAAAGAATTTAAGATAGATCTTTTGTTGGTCGAGCTCGGAAGTTTTGACGTCGTAGTTGAAATGGATTGGTTACGTCCATTAAGAGCTGAAATTATGTGTTACGATAAAACCGTTCATGTTCCGTTGGGAGATGGAGAGACTCTTATTATCCAAGGTGAAAAGAGTTGTTCTAATCTTAACATTATCTCCTGTATTAAGACCCGCAAATACCTTATGAAAGGTTATCCAGCTATTCTAGCCCACGTTAAGATGATTGAATCGAAAGAGAAGTGTATTGAAGATGTACCAGTGGTTAAAGACTTTCCAGATGTGTTTCCCGAAGATCTTCCTGGTCTTCCACCTCCTCGACAAGTTGAGTTCCAAATTGATTTAGCTCCCGGTGCTGCTCCTATTGCTAAAGCACCATACCGTTTAGCACCTTTCGAAATGAAGGAACTTTCTAACCGACTCAAACAACTATTGGATAAAGGTTTCATTCGTCCAAGCTCGTCCCCATGGGGAGCTCCTATTCTGTTTGTTAAAAAGAAGGATGGTACGTTAAGGATGTGCATTGATTACCGGAACTTAACAAGCTTACTATCAAGAACCGTTATCCATTGCTGCGTATTGATGATCTATTTGACCAACTTTAAGGGTCAAGAGTTTATTCAAAGATTGATTTAAGGTCCGGTTATCACCAACTCAAAGTCAAGGAATCCGATATTCCTAAGACTGCTTTTCGCACTCGTTATGGACATTATGAATTCTATGTCATGCCTTTTGGATTGACCAATGCTCCTGCTGTGTTCATGGATCTTATGAATCATGTCTGCAAGCCGTATCTCGACAAATTTGTCATTGTGTTTATTGACGACATCTTAATCTATTCAAAGAGTGAGAAAGAACATGAGCAACATCTGCGCATGATTCTTGAACTCTTACGAAAGGAACAACTTTATGCTAAATTTTCTAAGTGTGAGTTTTGGCTCAAAACCGTTCAATTCCTCGGACATGTTGTTGATAGAAACGGAATACATGTCGATCCAGCTAAGATTACTGCTATTCAAAATTGGGAGATACCAAAGACTGCGAAGCATATTCGCTAATTTTTGGGACTTGCCGGTTATTATCGAAGGTTCATAAAAGATTTTTCCCTCCTTGCTAAACCCCTTATGAAGTTAACTCATAAAGGGAAGAAGTTTGAGTGGTCCGAAGAACGGGAATCTGCTTTCAAGATTCTAAAGGAGAAATTGACCACAGCCCCGATTCTATCTTTACCCGAAGGTACTGACGACTTTGTTGTTTTCTGCGATGCCTCAAAGCAAGGTTTTAGTTATGTTTTAATGCAATGTGAAAAGGTTATTGCCTATGCATCTAGACAGTTGAAGAAATATGAGGAGAACTATACCACACACGACCTTGAGTTAGGTGCCGTGGTATTTGCATTAAAGATATGGAGACATTATCTATATGGTACCCACTTAACGGTGTACACTGACCATAAAAGTCTTCGACACATCTTTGATCAAAAACAGTCAAATATGAGGCAAAGCCAATGGCTCGAGTTATTGGACGATTATCACTGTGAACTGAAGTATCATCCTGGGAAGGCAAATGTGGTTGCCGATGCTCTTAGTCGAAAAGACGATGTTAAACGTGTTCGTACTTTAAACCTGAAAATCAAATCGAATCTTATATCACGAATCTGTGAAGCTCAATTGGAAGCTATTAAACGAACACTTATCGAAGGTGAAGGACCTATTAGTTTTGAGAACCAACTCCAAATGAAAACTAATGGTACACGGTACTTTGGCAACAGAATTTGGGTTCCTCGCTTTGGTAATCTTCGTGAACTAGTCTTGGATGAAGCACATAAGACTAGGTACCCTATTCATCCCTGTTCCAGTAAGATGTATCATGATGTGAAGGAATTCTACTGGTGGCCTAACATGAAAGCTGGCATTACTACTTATGTTAGCAAGTGTCTCACTTGTTTGAAAGTCAAGGCTGAACATCAAAAGCCTTCTGGTCTGTTGACACAACCTGATATCCCGCAGTGGAAGTGGAAATGTATCACTATGGACTTCGTTACTAAGTTACCTATGACTTCGAACGGTAACGATACTATTTGGGTCGCACTTGATCGTCTTACTAAATCTGCCCATTTCATACCGATCAAGGAAACCGACAAGATGGAGAAATTATCACAGCTTTATATTAAAGAAATTGTCTCACGTCATGGGGTTCCTATCTCGATTATTTCTGATCGCGAGAGTCGATTCGTTTACAGATTTTGGAAAACTTTGCAATCTGCCCTTGGAACTCAACTCGACATGAGTACAGCCTATCATCCGCAAACTAATGGTCAAAGTGAAAGAACTATTCAAACCATGAAAGATATGCTACGTGCTTGTGCAATCGATTTTGGCAAAAGTTGGGATAGACATCTATCTTTAGTTGAATTTTTTTACAACAACAGTTATCACTCTAGCATTAAAGCTGCACCTTTTGAAGCTTTATATGGCCGAAAATGTAGATCCCCTTTGTGTTGGGATGAACTCGAGGACAGACATTTAACTGGTCCTGAAATCATTCATGAAACTACCGAAAAGATCGTCCAGATCAAGCAACGATTAGAAAGTGTCCGTAACCGACAAAAGAGCTATGCCGATAAGAAGCGAAAGGATATAAAATACCAAGTTGGAGATAAAGTTATGTTGAAAGTATCCCCTTGAAAAGGCGTCGTCCGCTTCGGTAAGCGAAGTAAACTCAGTCCACGATATGTTGGACCTTTCACAGTCACTCAAAGAGTCAGTCCCGTTGCGTATCTGAAATGTCCCGTTCATATTGATTATAAACGTTCCATATTAATTGATTTCGTTGCGAGGTTTTGACCTATATATGAGACGTTTTTCAAAGACTGCATTCGTTTTTAAAACAAACCATAACCTTTATTTTATCGACAAGGTTTAAAGGACACCACCTAGATTATCAGAAATGATAATCTAAAAATATCACACTTATACACTACCAATACATATTGGTTTACAATATTAATATGTTACAACAAAGTAAATTTCGAATGCAATTTTAAACAATATTATACAAGTATGCTGACTCCAAATCTTGTCCATATATTAGCATGCAACAGCGGAAGCTCTTAATAATCACCTGAGAATAAACATGCTTTAAATGTCAACAAAAATGTTGGTGAGTTATAGGTTTAACCAATATATTTATCAAATCATAATAATAGACCACAAGATTTCATATTTCAATACACATCCCTTACATAGAGATAAAAATCATTCATATGGTGAACACCTGGTAACCGACATTAACAAGATGCATATCAGAATATCCCCTATCATTCTGGGACATCCATCGGACATGATAAAACAACATCTAAGTACTAAAGCATCCGCTACAATGATTGGGGTTTGTTGAGCCCAATAGATCTATCTTTAGGATTCGCGTTAATTAGTAGACTGGTTTACTAATTCTTAGGTTACCAAGTAAAAGGGGCATATTCGGCTTCGATCGTTCAACCATAGAAAGTAGTTTCATGTACTTGTGTCTATTTAGTAAATCATTTATAAAACTGCATGTATTCTCATCCCAAAATATTAGATTTTAAAAGTGGGACTATAACTCACTTTCACAGATTTTTACTTCGTCGGGAAGTAAAACTTGGCCACTGGTTGATTCACGAACCTATAACAAATATGTACATATATATCAAAGTATGTTTAAAATATATTTACAACATTTTTAATACGTTTTAATGTTTTAAGTTTATTAAGTCAGCTGTCCTCGTTAGTAACCTACAACTAGTTGTCCATAGTTAGATGTACAGAAATAAATTGATATATATTATCTTGACCCATTCCACGATCCAGTGTATACACGTCTCAGGCTAAATCACAACTCAAAGTATATATATTTTTGGAATCAACCTCAACCATGTATAGCTAACTCCAACATTACTGCATATAGAGTGTCTATGGTTGTTCCAAATAATATATATAGATGGGTCGATATGATATGTCAAAATATTTGCATATGTGTATACGGTATTCCAAGATTACATAATATATTAGAATACATGTATAATACAATATAAGTTAGCTAGGATATGATTTGTATAGAATTGTTACAATATTTCCCGTAGCTACAACAATCAAAAAATATCGAATTTTGTTTTACCCATAACTTCTTCGTTTTAAATCCGTTTTGAGTGAATCAAATTGCTATGGTTTCATATTGAAGTATATTTTATGAATCTAAATAGAAAAAGTATAGGTTTATAGTTGGAAATATAATTTACAAGTTATTTTTGTAAGAGGTAGTCATTTCAGTCGAAAGAACGACGTCTTGATGACCATTTTGAAAAACATACTTCCACATTGAGTTTAACCATGATTTTTGGATATAGTTTCATGTTCATAAGAAAAATCATTTTCCCATAAGAACAACTTTTAAATCAAAGTTTATCATAGTTTTTAATTATCAAACCCAAAACAGCCCGCGGTGTTACTACGACGGCGTATATCCGGTTTTACGGTGTTTTTGGTGTTTTCAGGTTTTAAATCATTAAGTTAGCATATCATATTGATATATAACATGTGTTTAGTTTATTTTAAAAGTCAAGTTAGAAGGATTAACTTTTGTTTGCGAAAAAGTTTAGAATTAACTAAACTATGTTCTAGTGATTACAAGTTTAAACCTTCGAATAAGGTAGTTTTATATATATGAATCGAATGATGTTATGAACATCATTAATACCTCAGGTTTTATGAATAAACCTACTGGAAATGAGAAAAATAGATCTAGCTTCAAAGGATCCTTGGATGGCTTGAAAGTTCTTGAGGCAAAATCATGACACGAAAACAAGTTCAAGTAAGATTTCCAATCTAAATAAGATTGTTATAGTTATAGAAATTGAATCAAAGTTTAAATATGAGTATTACCTTATATTAGAAAGATATCTTACTATAAATAAGAAAGATTTCTTGAGGTTGGATGATCACTTTACAAGATTGGAAGTAAGCTAGCAAACTTGAAAGTATTCTTGATTTTATGAAACTATAACTTATAGAATTTATGAAGAACACTTAGAACTTGAAGATAGAACTTGAGAGAGATCAATTAGATGAAGAAAATTGAAGAATGAAAGTGTTTGTAGGTGTTTTTGGTCGTTGGTATATGGATTAGATATAAAGGATGTGTAATTTTGTTTACATGTAAATAAGTCTTGAATGATTACTAATATTTTTGTAATTTTATGAGATATTTCATGCTAGTTACCAAATGATGGTTCCCACATGTGTTAGGTGACTCACATGGGCTGCTAAGAGCTGATCATTGGAGTGTATATATCAATAGTACATACATCTAAAAGTTGTGTATTGTACGAGTACGAATACGGGTGCATACGAGTAGAATTGTTGATGAAACTGAACGAGGATGTAATTGTAAGCATTTTTGTTAAGTAGAAGTACTTTGATAAGTGTCTTGAAGTCTTTAAAAAGTGTATGAATACATATTAAAACACTACATGTAAATACATTTTAACTGAGTCGTTAAGTCATCATTAGTCGTTACATGTAAATGTTGTTTTAAAACCTTTAGGTTAACGATCTTGTTAAATGTTGTTAACCCATTATTTATTATATTTAAAGATATGTTAAATTTTTACATTATCATGATATTATGATATATAATGTATCTTAGTATGATATATATACAGTTAAATGTCGTTACAACGATAATCGTTTCGTATATGTCTCGATTCGAAATCATTAAGTTAGTAGTCTATTTTTACATATGTAGTTCATTGTTAATACACTTAATGATATATTTACTTATCATTTAACATAATTAACCAAGTGTATCAATATTTTAATATGATTCATATGTACTTAGTAAGACGTTGTTATAACGATAATCGTTATATATATCGTTTTCGAGTTTCTTAATTCAATAGTCTCATTTTTATGTATATAACTCATTGTTAAAATAGCTAATGAGATACTTACTTATCATAATACCATGTTAACTATATATATAACCATATATATTGAAGGTATTTCGTATGCCCGAGAGACATATTAAATTAATGTGGCTAATGTGTTATGATCCAAGTCGGGTCATACCCAATAACAAGCTTACCGACACCTTAATCGTATTTTGATCTTAGCGAATGGATCGTTGATTAAATACGCAACACTTGAACTTTAAGAAAAATGGTTTTCTTAAATATTACTTGATGTGTGTATATATATATAAATTATGGAATAATTTATATAATATGAATTTAATTATTTATAGGTCAAATAATTAATAAAGTTATGTCACATTTTATAAAATTGGTTTTATAAAATAAACATAATATGGAATTCATAAAATGAGTTTTATGAGTAGGTATGCATAATTTATAAAATACAAGTTTATAAATATGTTTTATAAAATCCTATTTTATAAAAAACATGTTTATAAAATGAGAATGTTTATAAAATATGCCTAGCTTTATAAAACCATTTATTATTATGTGAGTGGCATGGGGAGTGAAGTGGGCATGCTTTGACTAGCCTTTTGAATGGTTGATTCCATATTCAAGGTGGTTAAGTACCAATGCACTCTTGGAGACCATGGAACACATGCATAACACATCAAAACAATAAAAAAAAACTGCATTTTTGCTCTCCCTTTTTTCTGCATTCAGGCCGTGGGGTTTAGGCAAGCAAAAGGGGTTCAAATTTTCTTTGCAAGTTGATTCAAGTGTTACAATAAAATCCTAACCAAAGTACAAGGTGTTGGTTACAAGTTTGGGGTATAATCTCTTGAGGTTTCATCCATTTGAAGCTCCATTCAACATCATCATCTTCATCACTTTCAACTAGCTTGGAATAGGTATAACATCTTATTCTTGCTTGTAGTTTGTAAGCTTATTTCACAACTTGATCCTAATTGGGATTTAACTTTAATTGGTTAAAGATTAACATGTTCTAAAATGGTAATTACATGCTTCCGCTTTTAATTGATTCTTAAATGGTTTTAAGTATAATGGAACTTGTTAAATCCCAACAATGGTATCTAGAGCCGAAGTTGTTGAAATATGCTTCAAGATGGTTATTAAACTCACTATATATTTTGCATTTTATGTACATGCATGAAAGTAAAATGCAAAAATTATAAATTTTGGGTGGGTTTATGGTTAGGCCGAATTCTTGGACACCCAAAATGGGTTTTGGGTTGTTCCATTTTGGTCATATTTGTTGTATGTTAAAGTTCACAATCAAGCCTTGACCTTGTGTTTGAATGGTTGCATGTTTGGTTGAATTAATCTATTCATTTGGTATGTAATATTAATTCATTCATGTGGTTGTAATATTCATGTAATTTGGTTTGTAATAATTGTTCTTTTGGTTATGTAATTTATCTTATATTTGGTATGTAAAATAGATTAGGTTGTATTTTCATTTTCTAGACAAAATGTATTAGGATATATTTTGTAAAATGATGAAGATTATGAAGACTTGAAGAACACAAGAAGAAGCATTTGGATGCAAGATTAAGTGGGAGGTTAAAACCTCCTACTTTGTGTTATTACCCTTAACCGGTGGCATTTGTTTTTGGCTAAACAAATGTCTACCAAAAATGGCTTGATTGTGAACATATGATTTTGCATGCATGGTTGTTTTGTATGATTATGTGGATTGTATGTTTGTATGCTACAAGTTAATCACACAAGTTAACAACACACTAAAATGGCAATTTAAATTGGTTAAAATTGACATTATTAACGACATGCAAAACGTCAATTTAAATGGTTAAATTAAAAACGGCTAAAAGGACATTAATAATCGGTTATTAAGAACATGATAAGGATCATACATATAAAATGGTTTATATCAAAGTAATAAAATTGGCTTTATTACATAACATGAAAATGGATTTCAAATAAACCATACACTAAATGCATGTTGGTGTATGGTGCAAGTTTTCTCAAACTATAATTAACGAAAACTCAAAATCCCTTATTAACAAGGTAAACAAGTTTAACGCCATCCTATTTGTGTGACACTTAGGAATATTAGGGAACTCATGATGGGATAAAGGTCACCTAACCATTATGAGCAAACTAATATGATTAAGGTAAATTTCGCATGCTTGTGGGATAAAGGTCACCTAACCACATGTATGTTAAATTTACAAGTCTATACAAGTAGGACGACTTGATTTGGGAATCATGAACTTAGGGTCACCGAAGCATGAGGAACAAATAGGCGTTGATGGGATAAATATGCCATGCAAAAGGATTGCATGATCCCATACTCTAGAAGTTGCAAATGGATTGCAATTGTCATTTATTGACTACCTAGCTAAATCAAATTACGGGATGAAGGTCACCTAACCGAAATTTGGTTTACCGTTGGATTCTAGAATTTAATAATTCAATTTGATTTAAAGGGTATTGAATGTTAAATTAAAATCGATACTTAAACGAACTTTGTTAATTTTGTAGATGGCCGCCAATAACAACAACAACATTCCAAACGCACCACTTAACCTAAACCACCTATCATTAAGGTCTCTCTTAGAGAAAGACAAACTCAACCATACCAACTTTATGGATTGGTTCCGCAATCTTCGGATTGTCCTCAAACAAGAGGATAAAGCGTATGTACTTGAGGACCCCATTCCCGATCAACCGGATGAGAATGATGTGGAGGCAATGGCCTCTTACGATAAGTATTGCCACGACTCCCTTCAAGTCTCATGCCTAATGCTTGGGACTATGATTCCCGAACTCCAAAAGGATTTCGAGCATCATAGTGCATACGACATGATAACACAATTGAAGGAGATGTTCCTTCAACAAGCGCGTGTCGAGCGCTTCGAAACGGTTCGGGCGCTACATGCTTGTCGTATGGACGATACCCAATCGGTTTCATCTTATGTACTTAAAATGAAAAGCCTTATCGATCGTGCTAACCGTCTTAACCTAAACATATCTAATGAGTTAGCCACCGATCTTATCCTTAACTCCCTATCAAAAAGGTTTGATCAATTTGTAATTAATTACAATATGAATGGGATGGATAAGAGCATAGGTGAGCTTCACGGTATGCTTAGAACGGCCGAAACTAGCATGGGTAAAAGGGCTTTACCCGTGTTAGCAATCGATCAAGGTGGATCCAAAGGTAACGCCTCTAAGCCAAAGGTGGCTAAGAGGAAAGGACCCGCCCATCAAGGCAAAGGGAAGGGGAAGATGGTTACCCCAACCAAGAACAAGGCTAAGAAGCAAAAGGTAGCCGAGAAGGCAAACCCCAAGGAAGACCCATGTTTCGGTTGCGGTGAGATGGGTCATTGGAAACGAAACTGTCCGGTCTACCTTAAGGAGTTGAAGGAGAAGAGGGATGCAGGGCAAACCTCAGGTAATATATATATGGTATATATAGAGCTTAGTATTACTTCTTCTAATACATGGGTATTAGACACTGGATGTGGAACTCACATTTGCAATTCATTGCAGGGGTTCAAAAGAAGTAGCAAGCAAACGGGAACATCGAGTCTCTACATGGGTAATGGAGCCAAAGTGCAAGTGAAGGCTCAAGGAGACTTTGTGTTAAAGCTTCCAAGTGGTTTGGAACTTATTTTGAAAGATGTTTTGTATGCACCCGATTTATGTCGAAACATTATTTCCATTTCCCGTTTGAAACAATGTGGGTTTTATCTTAATTTTGTTAATGATGATATCCATATTTATTTAGATAATGTATTCTATTTCAAGGCTTCACCTTCAAATGGAATTTATGAATTGGTTCATGATGACACATCATCTAGTAGCTCAATGTACCATACAAGCACCAAGAAACTCAAAAGGGATTTGAGTGATTCCTACTTATGGCATTGTCGCCTTGGTCACATAAACAAGAACCGAATACATACACTTCAAAAGAATGGACTTTTGAAATCAAATGAAATGGATTCGTTTGAAGTATGTGAGTCTTGTTTACAAGGCAAGATGACTAAAGCACCTTTCAAAGGGACCTATGAAAGGGCTAAAGATTTATTGGGATTAATACATTCGGATGTATGTGGACCCTTTAAACCCATGACTAGGAATGGTGAAAGATACTTTATTACTTTCATTGATGACTTTAGTCGTTTCGGATATGTCTACTTATTAAGACACAAGGACGAAACGTTTGAAGCATTCAAAGAATATCAAAACGAAGTACAAAATCAACTCAATAGGACAATTAAGGTACTTAGTACCGATAGAGGAGGTGAATACCTAAGCGATGCCTTCCAAGATCATCTTAGGAGTTGTGGGATTATCTCACAACTTACTCCACCCGGAACACCCCAGCTTAATGGAGTTTCCGAAAGGAGGAACCGAACCCTAATGGATATGGTTCGATCTATGATGGCAAGAAGCTCGTTGCCTCTATCATTTTGGGGTTATTGTCTAAGCTCCGCGGCCCGTATTTTAAATATGGCCCCAACCAAGAAAGTGGAACGAACTCCTCACGAGATGTGGTTTGGTAAACCTCCATCTCTGTCATACTTAAAGGTATGGGGATGTGAAGCTTATCCTAAGCGTTACGTCCCTAATAAGTTGAATGCTCGATCCACGAAGTGTATCTTCATAGGATATCCCAAGGATGATATGGGATACTATTTCTATGATCCATCCGAGCAGAATGTATTTGTTGCTCGGAAGGCGGAATTCCTTGAAACTAAGTTCCTAATGGAAGGAAATAGTGAAAGGAAGATAGATCTTGAAGAGGTTCAAGATCAAGTAGATGATACACAATTAGTTGACACTAGCACTCAACATGAAAATGTTGATAGTGATCAAATGGATGATCAAAATACACAAGACGTTCGAAGATCTAGTAGGATTAGTAATCCTCCCGAGAGATATGGGTTTCTTGTAGATGGTTGCTATACGGTTGATTTGGATGAACCGACAAACTACGAAGATGCTTTATCAAGGATTGATAAAGATAAATGGCAGGAATCCATGAACGCCGAGATGCAATCCATGTATGAAAACCAAGTGTGGGAACTTGTTGAGCAACCTCCTAGCTCTAAGCTAGTTGATTGCAAATGGCTTTTCAAGAAGAAAACCGACATACATGGAAACTTGGATACATATAAAGCTAGACTTGTAGCAAAAGGTTTCACTCAAACTCAAGGGGTTGATTATGATGAAACTTTCTCGCCAGTGGCAATGCTAAAGTCTATTAGGATATTATTTGCCATTGCTGCTCACTACGACTATGAAATATGGCAAATGGATGTCAAAACCGCTTTCCTAAATGGATATCTTATGGAAGATGTCTATATGGTCCAGCCTGAAGGTTTTGTTGATCCAAAATATCCTAAAAAGGTATGCAAGTTAAAGAAGTCAATCTACGGGTTGAAACAAGCATCTAGAATGTGGAATCATCGTTTTAATGAGGAAGCCGAGAAATTTGGCTTCATTAAAAATGGTGATGAAGCTTGTGTATATAAGAAAGCTAGTGGGAGCACTATCATGTTCCTTGTACTATATGTGGATGATATATTATTATTTGGGAATGATATTACCACAATGCAAGGAGTCAAAACTTGGCTAAAGAGTTGCTTCTCCATTAAGGATCTTGGAGATGCACAATACATATTGGGGATAGGGATCTATAGGAATAGATCCAAGAGATTGATAGGTTTAAGTCAAAGTACATACATTGATAAAATCTTGAAAAGGTTCAAGATGGAAAACTCTAAGAGAGGTTTGGTACCTATTCAAAAAGGAACCGTTCTCAGTTCATCTCAGTGTCCTACCATGGAAAATGAACAAGAGAGAATGAAGAAAGTCCCATACGCATCTGCTATTGGGTCTATCATGTATGCAATGATATGTACTAGACCGGATGTGTCATGCGCTCTAAGCTTGACAAGTAGATACCAGAACAACCCAGGAAACAGTCATTGGATTGCTGTTAAAAGTATATTGAAATACCTTAGGAGAACTAAGGATATGTTTCTAATATATGGGTCTGGTGAGGAGGAACTCGCCGTAAAAGGTTACGTGGACGCGAGTTTCCAAACTGATCGAGATGACTCTCGATCACAATCCGGTTATGTCTTCATGTTAAATGGTGGTGCGGTCTCTTGGAAGAGTTCAAAACAGGAGGTTGTTGCGTTATCCACTACAGAGTCGGAGTACATTGCCGCCTCATTGGCAGCACAGGAAGCTGCATGGATGAAGAAATTCATCGACGACTTAGGAGTGGTCCCTTCCATTCAGGACCCTCTTGAGATCTTTTGTGACAACGAGGGTGCGATTGCTCAAATCAAGGAACCTCGTGCTCATCAAAAGACTCGTCACATTGAGCGGAGATTAAACTACATCAGGGATGAGGTTGAAAAGGGAAAGATATGTATTCACAAAGTTCACACAGATCAAAATGTTGCGGATCCACTCACGAAGCTTTTACATGGGCCAAAGCATGAGGGACATGTTTGTGCATTAGGGCTTCGATATTCTAGTGATTGGAATTGATCTATTTTATGTATTGTACCGGAACGAAATTATTCAAACTCATTAATATAACTATGGTGTTAATTTATTTGAGTTATGTTCCTATTTTGCATATTTCATCCATGAATAAGCAATTATTCTAAATTTCCGTAGTCGATCACATTTGTGGGAACAAGTGTGAGGTTTAGACTATTATGAACTCGGATTGGTATACATTCGTAGGTTGAATGTGGGGCAAGGTTGCAACCAAGGTTCATAGATATTTGTGGGAAACAAATATTGGAAGACCCGCTCTCAAGAATTACTGTATAGAGCCTTTGTGGTTGATCACATGTAATCTTGAGTAAAGGCGAATATCATTGTATCCTCTGACCTGAGATACATATTGGGTTCGGATATTCACCAAGTATTGTGCCTTGATTCTTCCCTTCGCTATTCTGAAACATGGTAGTACATAAGGAAGAACTCAGGTATATTACAAAGTGTATATCTAGGGCGTATGTAGTCAAGATGGAATTTGTCCCTCTTATTCGTTGAGAGTCAGATGTCTAAGGCCTGAAAAGTTAAATCTATAAGAGAGTGATCACTCTGTATCTCCTAGATTTGACATGACATCTAGGATGAAAGGATATAATGAAAGATTCACCTACATATATCAGTTCGAGCAGGGAGCTCGAAAGGGATGATGTTATTGAATGGCACAAAGTCATAACATATTAGGGGTGATGGACGGTGTGTTAGGCTGTATCCATCACTTGCATTAATTTCTTATGTTTCTCGTGCAAGTGGGAGATTAAAGGTATTTCGTATGCCCGAGAGACATATTAAATTAATGTGGCTAATGTGTTATGATCCAAGTCGGGTCATACCCAATAACAAGCTTACCGACACCTTAATCGTATTTTGATCTTAGCGAATGGATCGTTGATTAAATACGCAACACTTGAACTTTAAGAAAAATGGTTTTCTTAAATATTACTTGATGTGTGTATATATATATAAATTATGGAATAATTTATATAATATGAATTTAATTATTTATAGGTCAAATAATTAATAAAGTTATGTCACATTTTATAAAATTGGTTTTATAAAATAAACATAATATGGAATTCATAAAATGAGTTTTATGAGTAGGTATGCATAATTTATAAAATACAAGTTTATAAATATGTTTTATAAAATCCTATTTTATAAAAAACATGTTTATAAAATGAGAATGTTTATAAAATATGCCTAGCTTTATAAAACCATTTATTATTATGTGAGTGGCATGGGGAGTGAAGTGGGCATGCTTTGACTAGCCTTTTGAATGGTTGATTCCATATTCAAGGTGGTTAAGTACCAATGCACTCTTGGAGACCATGGAACACATGCATAACACATCAAAACAATAAAAAAAAACTGCATTTTTGCTCTCCCTTTTTTCTGCATTCAGGCCGTGGGGTTTAGGCAAGCAAAAGGGGTTCAAATTTTCTTTGCAAGTTGATTCAAGTGTTACAATAAAATCCTAACCAAAGTACAAGGTGTTGGTTACAAGTTTGGGGTATAATCTCTTGAGGTTTCATCCATTTGAAGCTCCATTCAACATCATCATCTTCATCACTTTCAACTAGCTTGGAATAGGTATAACATCTTATTCTTGCTTGTAGTTTGTAAGCTTATTTCACAACTTGATCCTAATTGGGATTTAACTTTAATTGGTTAAAGATTAACATGTTCTAAAATGGTAATTACATGCTTCCGCTTTTAATTGATTCTTAAATGGTTTTAAGTATAATGGAACTTGTTAAATCCCAACATATATGTCATCATATAGTTTTTACAAGTTTTAACGTTCGTGAATCACCGGTCAACTTGGGTGGTCAATTGTCTATATGAAACATGTTTCAATTAATCAAGTCTTAACAAGTTTAATTGCTTAACATGTTGGAAACACTTAATCATGTAAATAACAATTTCATTTAATATATATAAACATGGAAAAGTTCAGGTCACTACAGTACCTACCCGTTAAATAAATTTTGTCCCGAAATTTTAAACAGTTGGAGGTGTTGACGTATCTTCTGGAAATAAGTGCGGGTATTTCTTCTTCATCTGATCTTCTTGTTCCCAGGTGAACTCAGGTCCTCTATGAGCATTCCATTGAACCTTAACAATTGGTATCTTATTTTGCTTAAGTCTTTTAACCTCACGATCCATTATTTTGACGGGTTCTTCGACGAATTGAAGTTTTTCGTTGATTTGGATTTCATCTAACGGAATAGTGAGATCTTCTTTAGCAAACATTTCTTCAAATTTGAGACGTGGAAAGTGTTATGTACAGCCGCGAGTTGTTGTGGGAATTCAAGTCGGTAAGCTACTGGTCCGACACGATCAATAATCTTGAATGGTCCTATATACCTTGGATTTAATTTCCCTCGTTTACCAAATCGAAAATCGCCTTTCCAAGGTGCAACCTTAAGCATGACCATCTCTCCAATTTCAAATTCTATATCTTTTCTTTTAATGTCAGCGTAGCTCTTTTGTCTACTTTGGGCGGTTTTCAACTGTTGTTGAATTTGGATAATCTTCTTGGTAGTTTTTTGTATTATCTCCGAACCCGTAATCTGTCTATCCCCCACTTCACTCCAACAAATCGGAGACCTGCACTTTCTACCATAGAGTGCTTCAAACGGTGCCATCTCAATGCTTGAATGGTAACTATTGTTGTAGGAAAATTCTGCTAACGGAAGGTGTCGATCCCAATTGTTTCCGAAATCAATAACACATGCTCGTAGCATGTCTTCAAGCGTTTGTATCGTCCTTTCGCTCTGCCCATCAGTTTATGGATGATAAGCAGTACTCATGTCTAGACAAGTTCCTAATGCTTGTTGTAATGTCTGCCAGAATCTTGAAATAAATCTGCCATCCCTATCAGAGATAATAGAGATTGGTATTCCATGTCTGGAGACGACTTCCTTCAAATACAATCGTGTTAACTTCTCTATCTTGTCATCTTCTCTTATTGGCAGGATGTATGCTGATTTTGTGAGAAGATCAACTATTACCCAAATAGTATCAAAACCACTTGCAGTCCTTGGCAATTTAGTGATGAAATCCATGGTAATGTTTTCCCATTTCCATTCCGGGATTTCGGGTTGTTGAAGTAGACCTGATGGTTTTTGATGCTCAGCTTTGACCTTAGAACACGTCAAACATTCTCCTACGTATTTAGCAACATCAGCTTTCATACCCGGCCACCAAAAATGTTTCTTGAGATCCTTGTACATCTTCCCCGTTCCAAGATGTATTGAGTATCTGGTTTTATGAGCTTCTCTAAGTACCATTTCTCTCATATCTCCAAATTTTGGTACCCAAATTCTTTCAGCCCAATACCGGGTTCCGTCTTCCCGAATATTAAGATGTTTCTCTGATCCTTTGGGTATTTCATCCTTTAAATTTCCCTCTTTTAAAACTCCTTGTTGCGCCTCCTTTATTTGAGTAGTAAGGTTATTGTGAATCATTATATTCATAGCTTTTACTCGAATGGGTTCTCTGTCCTTTCTGCTCAAGGCGTCGGCAACCACATTTGCCTTCCCCGGGTGGTAACGAATCTCAAAGTCGTAATCATTCAACAATTCAATCCACCTGTGCTGTCACATGTTCAGTTGTTTCTGATTAAATATGTGTTGAAGACTTTTGTGGTCGGTATATATAATACTTTTGACCCCATATAAGTAGTGCCTCCAAGTCTTTAATACAAAAACAACCGCGCCTAATTCCAAATCATGCGTCATATAATTCTGCTCGTGAATCTTCAATTGTCTAGATTCATAAGCAATTACCTTCGTTCGTTGCATTAATACACAACCGAGACCTTGCTTTGAAGTGTCACAATATATCACAAAATCATCATTCCCTTCAGGTAATGATAATATAGGTGCCGTAATTAACTTTTTCTTTAACAATTGAAACGCTTTCTCTTGTTCATCCTTCCATTCAAGTTTCCTCCCTTTATGCGTTAATGCAGTCAAGGGTTTTGCTATTCTAGAAAAATCTTGGATGAACCTTCTATAGTAACCAGCTAGTCCTAAAAATTGGCGTATATGCTTCGGAGTTTTTGGGGTTTCCCATTTTTCAACGATTTCAATCTTTGCTTGATCCACCTGAATACCTTCTTTGTTCACTATGTGACCGAGGAATTGAACTTCTTCCAACCAAAATGCACACTTTGAAAACTTAGCGTACAGTTTTTCCTTCCTTAATAACTCTACCACTTTTCTCAAATGTTCTTCATGCTCTTGGTCATTCTTTGAGTAAATAAGTATGTCATCGATGAAAACAATGACAAACTTGTCAAGGTATGGTCCACACACTCGGTTCATGAGGTCCATGAACACAGCTGGTGCGTTAGTCAACCCAAACGGCATAACCATAAACTTGTAATGACCGTAACGCGTCCTAAAAGCAGTCTTTGGAATATCATCCTCCTTCACCCGCATTTGATGATACCCAGAACGTAAATCAATCTTAGAATAAACCGATGAGCCTTGTAGATGATCAAATAAGTCGTCGATTCTCGGTAGTGGGTAGCGGTTCTTGATGGTAAGTTTGTTCAACTCTCGGTAGTTGATACATAACCTAAATGTACCATCCTTCTTCTTGACAAACAAAACAGGAGCTCCCCATGGTGATGTGCTTGGTCGAATGAAACCACGCTCTAAAAGTTCTTGTAATTGGCTCTGAAGTTCCTTCATTTCGCTGGGTGCGAGTCTGTATGGAGCACGAGCTATTGGTGCAGCTCCCGGTACAAGGTCTATTTGAAATTCAACAGATCGGTGTGGAGGTAGTCCCGGTAATTCTTTCGGAAATACATCGGGAAATTCTTTTGCGACAGGAATATCACTGATGTTCTTTTCTTCGGAATTGACTTTCTCGACGTGTGCTAGCACAGCATAGCAACCTTTTCTTATTAGTTTTTGTGCCTTTAGGTTACTAATAAGATTTAACTTCGCGTTGCTCTTTTCTCCGTACAACATTAAGGGTTTTCCTTTTTCTCGTGTAATGCGAATTGCATTTTTGTAACAAACGATCTCTGCTTTTACTTCTTTCAACCAGTCCATACCGATTATCACATCAAAACTCCCTAACTCTACTGGTATCAAGTCAATCTTAAATGTTTCGCTAACCAGTTTAATTTCTCGATTCCGACATATATTATCTGCTGTAATTAATTTACCATTTGCTAATTCGAGTAAAAATTTATTATCCTTGAACATCGGTGAACAACTTAGTTTAGCACAAAAATCTCTACTCATATAGCTTCTATCCGCACCCGAATCAAATAAAACATAAGCAGATTTATTGTCAATGAGAAACGTACCCGTAACAAGCTCCGGGTCTTCCTGCACTTCTGCGTATTAATATTGAAAACTCTTCCGCGGCCCTGCCCATTAGTATTCCCCTGATTCGGGCAATTTCTACTAAAGTGGCCCGATTTTCCACATCCAAAACAAACTATGGCGGTGTTATTAGTTCCGACATTATTTGTTCCTTTAATTCTGTTATGCATTGGTCCGTAGATTTCGCACTTCTTCGCGCTATGACCATTTCTTTTACACCTGTTGCAAAATGTCGTGCAGAATCCCAGGTGATGCTCTTCACATCTTTGGCATGGCTGTTTTTAGTTTTTATTGCCATTGTTGTTATTGAGATTGTTGTTGGGATTGTTATTGTTGCTGTTACTGTTGTTGTTGTTGTTGTTATTATTGTTGGAACGGTTATTGTAGTTGTTGTTGGGACGTTTGTTGAAGTTGTTGTTGCGGTTATTGGGATAGTTATTGTGATTGTTGTTGTTGTTGTATTGGTGACTCTTGTCATTGGTTTCTTCCCACTTTCTCTTGACTTGTTTCATGTTAGCCTCTTCGATCGCTAGCTCTTTAATCCTTCCTTCGATCTGGTTTACTAATTTGTGAGCCATTCGACTTGCCTTTTGTATGGAGGCTGACTCGTGTGAACTCACATCTTCTTGAATTCTTTTCGGTAACCCTTTTACAAATGCGTCGATCTTCTCTTCTTCGTCTTCGAACGTTCTGGGACACAATAGGCACAATTCTGTGAATTGTCATTCGTACGTGGTGATATCAAAACCTTGCGTTCGTAATCCTCTAAGCTCTACCTTGAGCTTATTGACCTCGTTTCTGGGACGATACTGCTCGTTCATCAATTGCTTGAATGCTGACCATGGTAGTGCGTAAGCAGCATCTTGTCCTACCTGCTCGAGATAGGTATTCCACCATGTTAATGCCGTACCTGTGAAGGTATGCGTAGCGTACTTAACTTTGTCCTCTTCAGTACAATTACTTATGGCAAACACCGATTCGACCTTCTCAGTCCACCATTTCAATCCAATTGGTCCTTCGGTTCCATCAAATTTCAAAGGTTTGCAGGCAGTGAATTCTTTGTAGGGCATCCTACATGATTTCTTGTGAAATTAGTTCCACTGCTTGATCCAGAGTTATTGTTATTTTGCATCGCAGCCTGTACTGCGGCTATGTTTGCTGCAAGGAAAACACGGAAGGCTTCCTCACTCATGTTCAAGTTCTGACGAGTCGCCGGTACCATTTCCTTCAAAAATAGCCAAAAGAATTGAGTTAATCATACAGAATATTAAGAGTAGTCAATAGTATTTCGTAGCATAATATGAACTCATTTATAAAAGCTTTTTCTTCATATTAGCGTTTTATAAGTTTAAATTCGGGTACTACCTACTCGTTAAGTTCATACTTAGTAGCTAATATACAATTCAACTACTACAATTCCATATGAAAAACTGATTATAATAATATATCACATATAAATATTCTTCAAACTTACAACATCGCTATATTACATATAACATGAAATATAGTACACTTTGATACAGGACAGTTTTGAAGATAAATCTAGTTAATACGCAAGTTGTTCAGCAAAGGAAATAAAGACACGTAATTCATAAGTCCAGAAACAAGTCATGCATTCTGGTTTTACTAAGACGACTTCCCATCCTTGATCTTGTGGAAAGTAACCGTTATGACCATTGGCTAGGCAGCATGTTGTAATGTCGTCAAAAGGACGAGGGTTTCGTAATGTCCAATAGCCCCGTAATAATCTAAAAACCTTGTTTCTCACCCCAACTACTGAATTCGTCACTTGTGGGAAGGTTTTATTTAAAAGTTGTAATCCGATGTTCTTTTTCTCACTTAGGTAAGAAGCGAACATCACTAACCCGCAAGTATAACATGCTTCTTTATGTTGCATGTTAGAAGCTCTTTCTAACTCACAAAATCCTATGTTGGGATATGTTGAGTCAAAATAGATTCTTAACCCGTAGCGTAAAATTGCATTTGGGTTCCCCGCATTTAACGCTTTAAAGAAAACACGGCGTAACTTACGGTCTCCCCAATGTGATATACCCCACCTATCAAAGGAAAGCCTTTTATAAACTAAGGCATTTCTGGAAAGTCTTTCAAATGTTTGACAAGTTAATTTCGCCATAACTAAATGTGCTGATGAATTCTGACCGACTCTAGACAAGATTTCCTCAATCATATCCTGTAACAACCCTGATTTTTCCGTTACTTTCGTTAACCTTCCGTTAGTTTATTTAATGGCGATTATATAACTTTTATGTGTTTACGTGTATTAAATGCGTACTTGACCTTTGGAAGGTTTCAACAATTAATATGGGTTGATATTGATTCAAATAAATATTTCGGATAATGAAATACGATAAAAATGATACGATTTTGATAATAGCTTTTTGAGCAACGAAACGCTCGGGTTTATTTTAATAATTAATTTTATTAATTATTAACTTTTTAAAATATTTAATTTATTGGGTTTTTAATAAATTAAGTGATTGGTTACGTTTAACGATCGGATTAGCGTTACGGGCCTCCGATACCACTAAACGGCACTTAAAACGGACCACGAATACACGGGATTACAAAACGAGAGCCCGAGAACCCCCTGAGGGCCCCATTCAGCCGACCCCTCCCCATACCCCCCTTACATTTTAATTTTTGATAAGTTTAGGGGCTTATGTGCTAATTTGTAAAACTAGGGTTTAATATAAATTAATTTGTGAGGATTAAACACTGCCATAATCCCAACCCTATTATTCCAGTTGACTTTTTTTGGCTCCTCCCTCCCATTTGGCCATCGACATCATCACCACCACCATACCGTCAATTTTTTGATTTTTAGATTAAACCTTGAACACGAAAGTTGTAATTCCCGATCTCCTCTACGTGTTGGTGTATTTAATTTAGCGATCAAAGGTATATTTGCATGAACCCTAAATCTTAAAAATCTAATTTTTATAAAGTTTCATAGTTATGTTGTCAATTGCTCAAGTCTATACGCGTACGTGTTAATTGTAATCGTTATTTTGATTGTTTGATGCGCTAGGATTTAAAAACGAATTTGTATTTGTTTGATCAGAAAAATTAAGTTTTTCAAATATTAATTATTATGTTATAATCAGATTCCTTGCAAAAAACTATTGAGTTTAGGCTTTGGATTCGCTTGATTTCGTTTCCGTATGATTAAGTTATGTTGATTTGAATTATCGTTGTGTTTTTGTTGCTTGATCAGAAATATGGTATTGATAGAAAACTAATTGGCATGTCAGACTTATACCAATGGAAAGATAATTTAAAAACACTCAAGTTAGACTAGGATATTCTGTCATTTGCTTATGTATAGCCCCGAGTTATGCTAGAATTAGTGTAAATGAAGTTTTATACAGTACTTGCATGAAAATAACCTTGTATGATAAAATGTCTTAACTTATGTGATTAAAGCTTTGCATATTTGAAAAATAGACAAAAATTAATTCATCTTTCATGTAGATATCATAGGTTAATTGTATCTAGATCTTCGTATAATTGTATGCGAATGTGACTAACGAAATGGGAATTGAATCTATAAATTGAACACGGTTTTGTACTCTGTGAATCTTGTGAATTGTTTGAGTATGTATGCTTCTGGAAAATGAAACTTAATATGATATGTGACTTATTGTTAGTTTATGTCAATCTCTGAAACCTTATGCATTGGGCACAATAGAGCTATACTTTATGTGAATTCTTACTTGAACTGAAAACTGAATGTTCAACTTGCACGAATAAACTGTACAAATTGGCTAAACAAAAGTTGCTAGACTTTTTATATGTGTTACTTTGATTTGTCCTTGAACTATGGCCACTGGTCTTGTATCAATTGCATGTTCCTAACTCCGGATATAGCCAAAATGAAATCAGTGCACGGTCAGAAACTGACTTGGAAAACCCCAAATGTATTCCTTCTGATTCCTGACTTTTAATTGTCGTATGAGTCCCTGGCTGGACTTTTTGGAATTGATTTTGAGTCTAATTATGATCTTTAGTTTGTCATATTTACTTGAATTTTGTATTATGAGATGATGTGCTAAGTATGCTACGTGTTCATAAACTTTGTGCATAACGATAAACTGAAATTGTAAAAATGATCATTCATGACCTAAAACGTATTGTTTGACTTAGGTTTGACATATTGACCAATATTTGACATGAACCTACTGATGTTGACTTTAGTTGACTATTTTGACCAAGTTTGACTTTCGATTTGACTTCGGTTGACTTTGTTTGACTTGCATGATATAGTTGACTTTTACTTTGAAACGCGTCGAGTCGAGCAATAAGACAACGTACACTATGAAACCACACTTATTTAAGATACATATATTGACCAACCTACATACGTATACTTAGGTTACATTACTCGGGTCTAAACTGTACAAGTCATTTGTCTTTCATTCCGAGCTTATTCAAAGGTGAGTCTACAGTCCCGCTTTTTACATATTTTCAGGGATGAGAATACATGCTGTTATATTTACATTTTCAAATACTTTTGTATTGACATGAGTACTACACATATGCATAATGAGTTTGTTCAAAAAGCCTCTAGCTTGAATACTTTTAATACCATCGGTGTAAGCACAATTTAGATGGACGGATCCATTAGGTTGACAACCTCACCCACTATAAAAGCAGTGGTGCATTTACTTTGAACATTAAATACATTTGAACAAGTGTATAACATTTAACGAGGTAAGGTCGGGTGTAGTAGTTTCTATACTCGGGTTAATGCTAGTATTCAGGTGCTCGGTTAATGCAAGCGATAGAATCTCGTGGTCAATGAATTTAAACTATTTTTCTGATAACTGTTTTTCAGATACTGTTACATTACTTTAAACCTGTAGATTCACCAACATTATTTGTTGACCTATTTTTGCGTGTTGTTATTCTCAGGTCCTTAAGAGGTATGCTTCCGCAGTGTTTGCTGCATGACTGGCCGTGGAGTCAGCATTTGATTTTAAAGAACATTATTTACTTTCGCATTTAAAACTTTTATACTGTTTAAATACTGTTGGCTTGTGGTTACGATCACAACAGTGTTTTTATTTTGGGATTTTTAACTTTTGTTTTTGAAAGTTATTATTTTAAATAAAATTAAATGTGATTGCTTTAAACATCTCATATAGAGGGCGTAACTGTTAACTGTGGGACCGGAATTAATACGCCGTCAGATGGTATTTTGGCGGGGTGTTATAGTTGGTATCAGAGCCAGGTTCGTAGGGAAACTAGGACTTGCATTAGTGTGTCTGATTTAGTCATTAGGACGCCTTGATGAGTCTAGACTACGACCGGGACTTAGTCATTACATGAGTACTTTGTGACTAACGTTATTTACTTGACTAATCTGTTTCTTTTGTGTTCTTGTACTATGAGTTAGATGTCACAGGATTCAGGAAGCAGTGACAGCGACTCCAGTGTGGCTGAAGTGAATGCTCCTGCCCCAGCACCTGCTCCGCATCGGATACCTAACCATCCCGTGAACCTTTATGCATTGGATTTGGTTCATACTAACCGTAACAGGGATATTGTTGATCGTGTTAACACCTTGAGGGATATTGCTAGGACATATCCGCACCTCGATGATCTAGAGAGGATGGAGGAAAGAGTCACAGGTATAAATACTTATACGTATGAGGCTGAAGCTAGGTTCGTTGAGATGGCGAGATTGATAGCAGCCCTAACTGCCAGGGTTGCTGCGTTAGAGGCAGAACGTAATAGGCCGAGGAATGATGGACCTGCCTTCCGTACCCGACAGAAGAGGAAGTGAAGGGTCGTTGACCATGAGCTTCTTTTCCTTTTTCATCCGCCATACCTTCTTTAATTGATTATATAAGACTTACTGAAATGTCCCGTTCTTATTGATTAAAAACGTTCCATATTAATTGATTTCGTTGCGAGGTTTTGACCTCTATATGAGACGTTTTTCAAAGACTGCATTCATTTTTAAAACAAACCATAACCTTTATTTTATAAATAAAGGTTTAAAAAGCTTTACGTAGATTATCAAATAATGATAATCTAAAATATCCTGTTTACACACGACCATTACATAATGGTTTACAATACAAATATGTTACATCGAAATCAGTTTCTTGAATGCAGTTTTTACACAATATCATACAAACATGGACTCCAAATCTTGTCCTTATTTAAGTATGCGACAGCGGAAGCTCTTAATAATCACCTGAGAATAAACATGCTTAAAACGTCAACAAAAATGTTGGTGAGTTATAGGTTTAACCTATATATATCAAATCGTAACAATAGACCACAAGATTTCATATTTCAATACACATCCCATACATAGAGATAAAAATTATTCATATGGTGAACACCTGGTAACCGACATTAACAAGATGCATATATAAGAATATCCCTATCATTACGGGACACCCTTCGGATATGATATAAATTTCGAAGTACTAAAGCATCCGGTACTTTGGATGGGGTTTGTTAGGCCCAATAGATCTATCTTTAGGATTCGCGTCAATTAGGGTGTCTGTTCCCTAATTCTTAGATTACCAGACTTAATAAAAAGGGGCATATTCGATTTCGATAATTCAACCATAGAATGTAGTTTCACGTACTTGTGTCTATTTTGTAAATCATTTATAAAACCTGCATGTATTCTCATCCCAAAAATATTAGATTTTAAAAGTGGGACTATAACTCACTTTCACATATTTTTACTTCGTCGGGAAGTAAGACTTGGCCACCGGTTGATTCACGAACCTATAATAATATATACATATATATCAAAGTATGTTCAAAATATATTTACAACACTTTTAATATATTTTAATGTTTTAAGTTTATTAAGTCAGCTGTCCTCGTTAGTAACCTACAACTAGTTGTCCATAGTTAGATGTACAAAAATAAATCGATAAATATTATCTTGAATCAATCCACGACCCAGTGTATACGTATCTCAGTATTGATCACAACTCAAACTATATATATTTTGGAATCAACCTCAACCCTGTATAGCTAACTCCAACATTCACATATAGAGTGTCTATGGTTGTCCCGAAATATATATAGATGTGTCGACATGATAGGTCGAAACATTGTATACGTGTCTATGGTATCTCAAGATTACATAATATACAATACAAGTTGATTAAGTTATGGTTGGAATAGATTTGTTACCAATTTTCACGTAGCGAAAATGAGAAAAATTATCTAATCTTGTTTTACCCATAACTTCTTCATTTTAAATCCGTTTTGAGTGAATCAAATTGCTATGGTTTCATATTGAACTCTATTTTATGAATCTAAACAGAAAAAGTATAGGTTTATAGTCGGAAAAATAAGTTACAAGTCGTTTTTGTAAAGGTAGTCATTTCAGTCGAAAGAACGACGTCTAGATGACCATTTTAGAAAACATACTTCCACTTTGAGTTTAACCATAATTTTTGGATATAGTTTCATGTTCATAATAAAAATCATTTTCTCAGAATAACAACTTTTAAATCAAAGTTTATCATAGTTTTTAATTAACTAACCCAAAACAGCCCGCGGTGTTACTACGACGGCGTAAATCCGGTTTTACGGTATTTTTCGTGTTTCCAGGTTTTAAATCATTAAGTTAGCATATCATATAGATATAGAACATGTGTTTAGTTAATTTTAAAAGTCAAGTTAGAAGGATTAACTTTTGTTTGCGAACAAGTTTAGAATTAACTAAATTATGTTCTAGTGATTACGAGTTTAAACCTTCGAATAAGGTAGTTTTATATATACGAATTGAACGATGTTATGAACATTATTACTACCTCAAGTTTAGTAGGTAAACCTACTGGAAGTGACAAGAAATGATCTAGCTTCAAAGGATCTTGGATGGCTTGAAAGTTCTTGAAGTAGGATCATGACACAAAAACAAGTTCAAGTAAGATTTTTACTCGAATTAAGATAGTTTATAGTTATAGAAATTGAATCAAAGTTTGAATATGAATATTACCTTGAATAAGAAAGATAACCTACTGTATATAACAAAGGTTTCTTGATCTTAGATGATTACTTGGAATGGATTAGAAAGCTTGGAAGTAAATTAGTAAACTTGAAGGGATTTTTGAAGTGTTCTTGAAGTGTTCTTCCTATGATGATTATAGCTTGATTCTTGAAGTAATTTTTGATGAAGATGATGATTAACTACTGGAAAAATACGTTCATAATAGTGTGGGTGTGTTGAGAGAGAATTAGAAAGAGAATTGGAAGTGAAATGGAGTGAATGATGAGTGGTAATTGGTGAGTGGTGAGTGGGGTTAAAAGGAGTTCTAGTTAGTTGACTAGCTCATGGTAGAAGTTAAAATTGATTAGTCATACATGACATAATCAAGAGTGGAATCCCATGCTAGTTCCTATTGGTATATACACATAGTAAGTACGTTTTGAAGCTGTGTATAATACGGGTAAGAATACGACTAGAATTCTTGATGAAAGAAAAGAATGGGAAAGTAACTGTAACCATTTTTGTTAAGTATGAGTGTTTTGATATATGTCTTGAAGTCTTCCAAAAGTATTTTAATGCATCTAAATACACTACATGTATATACATTTTAACTGAGTCGTTAAGTCATCGTTAGTCGTTACATGTAAGTGTTGTTTTGAAACCTTTAAGTTAACGATCTCAATTAATGTTGTTAACCCATTGTTTATTATATCTAATGAGATGTTAAATTATTATATTATCATGATATTATGATATATTAATATATATTAATATGATATATATACATTTAAATGTCGTTACAACGATAATCGTTACATATATGTCTCGTTTCGAAATCCTTAAGTTAGTAGTCTTGTTTATATGTATATAACTCATTGTTAATATACTTATGGAGATACTTACTTATCATAATCTCATGTTAACCATATGTATATCCATATATATATCGTCATGTCGTTTTTACAAGTTTTAACGTTCGTGAATCGCCGGTCAACTTGGGTGGTCAATTGTCTATATGAAACATATTTCAATTAATCAAGTCTTAACAAGTTTGATTGCTTAACATTTTGGAAACATTTAATCATGTAAATATCAATCTCAATTAATATATATAAACATGGAAAAGTTCGGGTCACTACAGTACCTACCCGTTAAATAAATTTCGTCCCGAAATTTTAAGCTGTTGAAGGTGTTGACGAATCTTCTGGAAATAGATGCGGGTATTTCTTCTTCATCTGATCTTCACGCTCCCAGGTGAACTCGGGTCCTCTACGAGCATTCCATCGAACCTTAACAATTGGTATCTTGTTTTGCTTAAGTCTTTTAACCTCACGATCCATTATTTCGACGGGTTCTTCGATGAATTGAAGTTTTTCGTTAATTTGGATTTAATCTAACGGAATAGTGAGATCTTCTTTAGCAAAACATTTCATCAAATTCGAGATGTGGAAAGTGTTATGTACAGCCGCGAGTTGTTGAGGTAACTCAAGTCGGTAAGCTACTGGTCCGACACGATCAATAATCTTGAATGGTCCAATATACCTTGGATTTAATTTCCCTCGTTTACCAAATCGAACAACGCCTTTCCAAGGTGCAACTTTAAGCATGACCATCTCTCCAATTTCAAATTCTATATCTTTTCTTTTAATGTCAGCGTAGCTCTTTTGTCGACTTTGGGCGGTTTTCAACCGTTGTTGAATTTGGATGATCTTCTCGGTAGTTTCTTGTATAATCTCCGGACCCGTAATCTGTCTATCCCCCACTTCACTCCAACAAATCGGAGACCTGCACTTTCTACCATAAAGTGCTTCAAACGGCGCCATCTCAATGCTTGAATGGTAGCTGTTGTTGTAGGAAAATTCTGCTAACGGTAGATGTCGATCCCAACTGTTTCCGAAATCAATAACACATGCTCGTAGCATGTCTTCAAGCGTTTGTATCATCCTTTCGCTCTGCAAATTAGTTTGTGGATGATAGGAAGTACTCATGTCTAGACGAGTTCCTAATGCTTGCTGTAATGTCTGCCAGAATCTTGAAATAAATCTGCCATCCCTATCAGAGATAATAGAGATTGGTATTCCATGTCTGGAGACGACTTCCTTCAAATACAGTCGTGCTAACTTCTCCATCTTGTCATCTTCTCTTATTGGTAGGAAGTGTGCTGATTTGGTGAGACGATCAACTATTACCCAAATAGTATCAAAACCACTTGCAGTCCTTGGCAATTTAGTGATGAAATCCATGGTAATGTTTTCCCATTTCCATTCCGGGATTTCGGGTTGTTGAAGTAGACCTGATGGTTTCTGATGCTCAGCTTTAACCTTAGAACACGTCAAACATTCTCCTACGTATTTAGCAACATCGGCTTTCATACCCGGCCACCAAAAATGTTTCTTGAGATCCTTGTACATCTTCCCCGTTCCAGGATGTATTGAGTATCTGGTTTTATGAGCTTCTCTAAGTACCATTTCTCTCATATCTCCAAATTTTGGTACCCAAATCCTTTCAGCCCTATACCGGGTTCCGTCTTCCCGAATATTAAGATGCTTCCCCGATCCTTTGGGTATTTCATCCTTTAAATTTCCCTCTTTTAAAACTCCTTGTTGCGCCTCCTTTATTTGAGTAGTAAGGTTATTATGAATCATTATATTCATAGATTTTACTCGAATGGGTTCTCTGTCCTTCCTACTCAAGGCATCAACTACCACATTTGCCTTCCCCGGGTGGTAACGAATCTCAAAGTCGTAATCATTCAACAATTCAATCCACCTACGCTGCCTCATATTCAGTTGTTTCTGATTAAATATGTGTTGAAGACTTTTGTGGTCGGTATATATAATACTTTTGACTCCATATAAGTAGTGCCTCCAAGTCTTTAATGCAAAAACAACCGCGCCTAATTCCAAATCATGCGTCGTATAATTTTGCTCGTGAATCTTCAATTGTCTAGACGCATAAGCAATCACCTTCGTTCGTTGCATTAATACACAACCGAGACCTTGCTTTGATGCATCACAATAAATCACAAAATCATCATTCCCTTCAGGCAATGACAATATAGGTGCCGTAGTTAGCTTTTTCTTCAATAACTGAAATGCTTTCTCTTGTTCATCATTCCATTCAAATTTCTTCCCTTTATGCGTTAATGCAGTCAAGGGTTTTGTTATTCTGGAAAAGTCTTGGATGAACCTTCTGTAGTAACCAGCTAGTCCTAAAAACTAGCGTATGTGTTTCGGAGTTTTCGGGGTTTCCCACTTTTCAACAGTTTCTATCTTTGTCGGATCCACCTTAATACCTTTTTTGTTCACTATGTGACCGAGGAATTGAACTTCTTCCAACCAAAATGCACACTTTGAAAACTTAGCGTACAATTCTTCCTTCCTCAATACTTCTAACACCTTTCTCAAATGTTCACCGTGTTCTTGGTCATTCTTTGAGTAAATAAGTATGTCATCAATGAAAACAATGACAAACTTGTCAAGGTATGGTCCACACACTCGGTTCATAAGGTCTATGAACACAGCTGGTGCATTAGTTAAACCAAACGGCATGACCATAAACTCGTAATGACCGTAACGTGTTCTGAAAGCAGTCTTTGGAATATCATCTTCTTTCACCCGCATTTGATGATACCCGGAACGTAAGTCAATCTTTGAATAAACAGACGAGCCTTGTAGTTGATAAAATAAGTCGTCGATTCTCGGTAGTGGGTAGCGGTTCTTGATGGTAAGTTTGTTCAACTCTCGGTAGTCGATACACAACCTGAATGTACCATCTTTCTTCTTGACAAACAAAACAGGAGCTCCCCACGGTGATGTGCTTGGTCGAATGAAACCACGCTCTAAAAGTTCTTGTAATTGGCTTTACAGTTCTTTCATCTCACTGGGCGCGAGTCTGTAAGGAGCACGAGCTATTGGTGCAGCTCCTGGGACAAGATCTATTTGAAATTCAACGGATCGATGTGGGGGTAATCCCGGTAATTCTTTCGGAAATACATCGGGAAATTCTTTTGCAATGAGAACATCATTGATGCTCTTTTCTTCAGTTTGTACTTTCTCGACGTGTGCTAGAACAGCATAGCAACCTTTTCTTATTAGTTTTTGTGCCTTCAAATTACTAATAAGATGTAGCTTCGTGTTGCCCTTTTCTCCGTACACCATTAAGGGTTTTCCTTTTTCTCGTATAATGCGAATTGCATTTTTGTAACAAACGATCTCTGCTTTCACTTCTTTCAACCAGTCCATACCGATTATCACATCAAAACTCCCTAACTCTACTGGTATCAAATCAATCTTAAATGTTTCGCTAACTAGTTTAATTTCTCGATTCCGACATATATTATCTGCTGAAATTAATTTACCATTTGCTAATTCGAGTAAAAATTTACTATCCAAAGGCGTCAATGGACAACTTAATTTAGCACAAAAATCTCTACTCATATAGCTTCTATCCGCACCCGAATCAAATAAAACGTAAGCAGATTTATTGTCAATAAGAAACGTACCCGTAACAAGCTCTGGGTCTTCCTGTGCCTCTGCCGCATTAATATTGAAAACTCTTCCGCGACCTTGTCCATTCGTGTTCTCCTGGTTCGGGCAATTTCTAATAATGTGGCCCGGTTTTTCACATTTATAACAAACTACATTGGCATAACTTGCTCCGACACTACTTTCTCCGCCATTACTCGTTCCGACACCATTTGTTCCTTTCGTTCTATTAACCCCTGGTCCGTAGACCTCACACTTCGCCGCGCTATGACCATTTCTTTTACACTTGTTGCAAAATTTGGTGCAGAACCCCGAGTGATACTTTTCACACCTTTGGCATAGCTGCTTCTGATTGTTGTTATTGTTGCGGTTATTATTGTTGTTGGGATGATTGTTGTAGTTGCTGTTGTTGTTGTTGTTGTTGTTGTTATTGTTGTTGTTGTTGGGCCGTTTGTTGTAGTTGCGATTGATGTTGCGATTGTTGGGATAATTATTGCGATTATTGTTGTAATTGCTGCTGTTGTTGTATTGGTGATTCTTATCACCATTTTCCTCCCACTTTCTTTTGACTTGCTTCACATTGGCCTCTTCAGCAGTCTGTTCTTTAATTCTTTCTTCAATCTGGTTCACTAGTTTGTGAGCCATTCTACATGCCTGTTGTATGGAGGCGGGCTCGTGTGAACTTATATCTTCTTGGATTCTTTCTGGTAATCCTTTCACAAACGCATCGATCTTCTCTTCCTCATCTTCGAATGCTCCCGGACACAATAGGCACAATTCTGTGAATCATCTTTCGTACGTGGTAATATCAAATCCTTGGGTTCGTAACCCTCTAAGTTCTGTCTTGAGCTTATTGACCTCAGTTCTGGGATGGTACTTCTCGTTCATCAAGTGCTTGAATGCTGACCACGGTAGTGCATACGCATCGTCTTGTCCCACTTGCTCTAGATAGGTATTCCACCATGTTAACGCAGAACCTGTAAAGGTATGCGTAGCGTACTTCACTTTGTCCTCATCAGTACACTTACTTATGGCAAACACCGATTCGACCTTCTCGGTCCACCGTTTCAATCCGATCGGTCCTTCGGTTCTATCAAATTCCAAAGGTTTGCAGGCAGTGAATTCTTTGTAGGTGCATCCTACACTATTTCCTGTACTGCTAGATCCAAGGTTATTGTTGGTATGTAGCGCAGCTTGTACTGCGGCTATGTTTGAAGCTAGAAAAGTATGGAATTCCCCTTCATTCATATTCACGGTGTGTCGAGTAGTCGGTGCCATTTCCTTCAAAATAGTCAAATGGAACAAGTTAATCATACAGAATATTAAGAGTAGTTAATAGTATTTCGTAGCATAATATGAACTCATTTATAAAAGCTTTTTCTTCATATTAGCATTTTATAAGTTTAAATTCGGGTAGTACCTACCCGTTAAGTTCATACTTAGTAGCTAATATACAATTCAACTACTACAATTCTATATGAAAAACTGATTATAATAATATTTCGCGTTCAAACTTTTATACAATATTTTACAAACTTACAATACCGCTTATTTTACATAAAGCATGAAATATAGCACACAATAACTTTGATACAAGATAGTTGTGAAGATAATTCTAGCTAGTACACAAGTCGTTCAGCAAAGGCAATAAAGACACGTAATTCATACGTCCAGAAACAAGTCATGCATTCTGGTTTTACTAGGACTACTTCCCATCCTTGGTCTTGTGGAACATAACCGTTATGGCCGTTGATAAGACAGCGTGTTGTAACGTCATCAAAGGGATGAGGGTTACGTAATGTCCAACAGTCCCGTAACAATCTAAAAACCTCATTTCTTACCCCAATTACCGACTCCGTCACTTGTGGGAACATTTTGTTTAATAGTTGTAGCCCGATGTTGCATGCTTCTTTATGTTGCATGTTAGCCGCTTTTTCTAAATCACGAAGTCCAATATTCGGATATATTGAGTCAAAATAATTTCTTAACCCATTGCGTAAAATAGCATTTGGGTTCCCCGCAATATATGCGTCAAAGTAAACACATCGTAACTTATGGATTTCCCAATGTGATATCCCCCATCTTTCGAACGAAAGCCTTTTATAAACCAAGGCATTCTTAGAACGTTCTTCGAATGTCTTACAAACTGATCTCGCCTTAAATAGTTGTGCCGAAGAATTCTGACCGACTCTAGACAAGATTTCATCAATCATGTCTCCGGGTAGGTCTCTTAAAATATTGGGTTGTCTATCCATTTTGTGTTTTAATACTGTAAAATAGACAAGAGTTAGATTCATAAAAAAAAATACTTATTAATACAAGCAATTTTTACATATATCATAAAGCATAAGTACACTATATTACATATATTACACCACACGAATACAACTATCTTATTCCGACTCGCTTGTTTCTTCTTTTTCGGTTTTGGTTCGTTTTGCCAAGTTTCTAGGGATATATGATGTTCCCCTAATACGAGCCGTCGTTTTCCACATTGGTTTAGAAAAACCTGGTGGTTTAGAGGTTCCCGGGTCATTGTTACAACTTAAGGACTTCGGGGGTTGACGATACATATAAAGTTCATCGGGGTTGGAATTAGATTTCTCTATTTTTATGCCCTTTCCCTTATTATTTTCTTTTGCCTTTTTAAATTCAGTTGGGGTAATTTCTATAACATCATCGGAATTCTCGTCGGAATCCGATTCATCGGAGAATTGGTAATCCTCCAAATATTTTGCTTCCTTGGCGGAAACACCATTGACCATAATTAACCTTGGTCGGTTGGTTGAGGATTTTCTTTTACTTAACCGTTTTATTATTTCCCCCACCGGTTCTATTTCTTCATCCGGTTCCGATTCTTCTTCCGGTTCCGATTCTTCTTCCGGTTCCGACTCTTCTTCCGGTTCCTCTTCGGGAACTTGTGAATCAGTCCACGAATCATTCCAATTTACATTTGGCTCTTCATTATTATTAGGTGAGTCAATGGGACTTGTTCTAGAGGTAGACATCTATCACATAATATCAAACGCGTTAAGAGATTAATATATCACATAATATTCACATGTTAAAAATATATAGTTTCCAACAAAATTTGTTAAGCAATCATTTTTCAAGTAAACACGGTCGAAGTCCAGACTCACTAATGCATCCTAACAAACTCGATAAGACACACTAATGCAAAATTCTGGTTCTCTAAGACCAACGCTCTGATACCAACTGAAATGTCCCGTTCTTATTGATTAAAAACGTTCCATATTAATTGATTTTGTTGCGAGGTTCTGACCTCTATATGAGACGTTTTTCAAAGACTGCATTCATTTTTAAAACAAACCATAACCTTTATTTCATAAATAAAGGTTTAAAAAGCTTTACGTAGATTATCAAATAATGATAATCTAAAATATCCTGTTTACACACGACCATTACATAATGGTTTACAATACAAATATGTTACAACAAAATAAGTTTCTTGAATGCAGTTTTTACACAATATCATACAAGCATGGACTCCAAATCTCATCCTTATTTAAGTATGCGATAGCGGAAGCTCTTAATAATCACCTGAGAATAAACATGCTTAAAACGTCAACAAAAATGTTGGTGAGTTATAGGTTTAACCTATATATATCAAATCGTAACAATAGACCACAAGATTTCATATTTCAATACACATCCCATACATAGAGATAAAAATCATTCATATGGTGAACACCTGGTAACCGACATTAACAAGATGCATATATATAAGAATCTCCCCATCATTCCGGGACACCCTTCGGATATGATATAAATTTCGAAGTACTAAAGCATCCGGTACTTTGGATGGGGTTTGTTAGGCCCAATAGATCTATCTTTAGGATTCGCGTCAATTAGGGTGTCTGTTCCCTAATTCTTAGATTACCAGACTTAATAAAAAGGGGCATATTCGATTTCGATAATTCAACCATAGAATGTAGTTTCACGTACTTGTGTCTATTTTGTAAATCATTTATAAAACCTGCATGTATTCTCATCCCAAAAATATTAGATTTTAAAAGTGGGACTATAACTCACTTTCACAGATTTTTACTTCGTCGGGAAGTAAGACTTGGCCACTGGTTGATTCACGAACCTATAACAATATATACATATATATCAAAGTATGTTCAAAATATATTTACAACACTTTTAATATATTTTGATGTTTTAAGTTTATTAAGTCAGCTGTCCTCGTTAGTAACCTACAACTAGTTGTCCACAGTTAGATGTACAGAAATAAATCGATAAATATTATCTTGAATCAATCCACGACCCAGTGTATACGTATCTCAGTATTGATCACAACTCAAACTATATATATTTTGGAATCAACCTCAACCCTGTATAGCTAACTCCAACATTCACATATAGAGTGTCTATGGTTGTTCCGAAATATATATAGATGTGTCGACATGATAGGTCGAAACATTGTATACGTGTCTATGGTATCTCAAGATTACATAATATACAATACAAGTTGATTAAGTTATGGTTGGAATAGATTTGTTACCAATTTTCACGTAGCTAAAATGAGAAAAATTATCCAATCTTGTTTTACCCATAACTTCTTCATTTTAAATCCGTTTTGAGTGAATCAAATTGCTATGGTTTCATATTGAACTCTATTTTATGAATCTAAACAGAAAAAGTGTAGGTTTATAGTCGGAAAAATAAGTTACAAGTCGTTTTTGTAAAGGTTGTCATTTCAGTCGAAAGAACGACGTCTAGATGACAATTTTAGAAAACATACTTCCACTTTGAGTTTAACCATAATTTTTGGATATAGTTTCATGTTCATAATAAAAATCATTTTCTCAGAATAACAACTTTTAAATCAAAGTTTATCATAGTTTTTAATTAACTAACCCAAAACAGCCCGCGGTGTTACTACGACGGCGTAAATCCGGTTTTACGGTGTTTTTCGTGTTTCCAGGTTTTAAATCATTAAGTTAGCATATCATATAGATATAGAACATGTGTTTAGTTAATTTTAAAAGTCAACTTAGAAGGATTAACTTTTGTTTGTGAACAAGTTTAGAATTAACTAAACTATGTTCTAGTGATTACGAGTTTAAACCTTCGAATAAGATAGTTTTATATATACGAATCGAATGATGTTATGAACATCATTACTACCTCAAGTTTAGTAGGTAAACCTACTGGAAGTGACAAGAAATGATCTAGCTTCAAAGGATCTTGGATGGCTTGAAAGTTCTTGAAGTAGGATCATGACACAAAAACAAGTTCAAGTAAGATTTTTACTCGAATTAAGATAGTTTATAGTTATAGAAATTGAATCAAAGTTTGAATATGAATATTACCTTGAATAAGAAAGATAACCTACTGTATATAACAAAGGTTTCTTGATCTTAGATGATTACTTGGAATGGATTAGAAAGCTTGGAAGTAAATTAGTAAACTTGAAGGGATTTTTGAAGTGTTCTTGAAGTGTTCTTCCTATGATGATTATAGCTTGATTATTGAAGTGATTTTTGATGAAGATGATGATTAACTACTGGAAAAATATGTTCATAATAGTGTGGGTGTGTTGAGAGAGAATTAGAAAGAGAATTGGAAGTGAAATGGAGTGAATGATGAGTGGTAATTGGTGAGTGGTGAGTGGGGTTAAAAGGAGTTCTAGTTAGTTGACTAGCTCATGGTAGAAGTTAAAATTGATTAGTCATACACGACATAATCAAGAGTGGAATCCCATACTAGTTCCTATTGGTATATACCCATAATAAGTACGTTTTGAAGCTGTGTATAATACGGGTAAGAATACGACTAGAATTCTTGATGAAAGAAAAGAATGGGAAAGTAACTGTAACCATTTTCGTTAAGTATGAGTGTTTTGATATATGTATTGAAGTCTTCCAAAATTATTTTAATACATCTAAATACACTACATGTATATACATTTTAACTGAGTCGTTAAGTCATCGTTAGTCGTTACATGTAAGTGTTGTTTTGAAACCTTTAAGTTAACGATCTCAATTAATGTTGTTAACCCATTCTTTATTATATCTAATGAGATGTTAAATTATTATATTATCATGATATTATGATATATTAATATATCTTAATATGATATATATACATTTAAATGTCGTTACAACGATAATCGTTACATATATGTCTCGTTTCGAAATCCTTAAGTTAGTAGTCTTGTTTATATGTATATAACTCATTGTTAATATACTTATGGAGATACTTACTTATCATAATCTCATGTTAACCATATGTATATCCATATATATATCGTCATGTCGTTTTTACAAGTTTTAACGTTCGTGAATCGCCGGTCAACTTGGGTGGTCAATTGTCTATATGAAACATATTTCAATTAATCAAGTCTTAACAAGTTTGATTGCTTAACATGTTGGAAACATTTAATCATGTAAATATCAATCTCAATTAATATATATAAACATGGAAAAGTTCGGGTCACTACACTTACCGGGTGTTATAAACCGGGATATTAGCACATTATGTTTATTGTTTGGTTTACTACTTTGGAATTTGGTTTATCACTTTCGGATTTTATTTATATTAATAGTGGATTATGCTATTAGTAACTATTATCTTTTATTGCATGCGGTAATATTCTGTATTTAGTAACTTGTATGATCATAATACTTGTGTTATGTTATACTACTACTATTGCCATTAATGTTACTACTTAGTGTTACTACTATCACTACTATCACTACCTAACACTAGCACCACTACTACTACCACTAGTGTTACTACTAACACTACTAACACTACTATCACTACTTCTCACTACTAGCAAATATTGTCGTACTATTATTTACTAGTCTTCAACACTCGTTGCTAGTATATTTTCATATATAGCGTTGTTTTGACACTGACCTGGTGTGTTTTTCTGTGTTGAAGATGCCTCCAAAGGAATCAACCGCCGCCCAAATCAGGAGAATGATCGCCGAAGGAATCGCGGCTGAAAGAGCTGAACTACTGAGAGAATTCAACAACGCTCGAAATAGTAATGATCGTGGTGGCTCGAGCAACATCAATGGAAACGGCACACAAGGCCGTAATGGATGTTCCTACAAAACGTTCACTAGTTGCAACCCACATTCTTTCAATGGAACTGAGGGGCCAGTTGGTCTCATTAGGTGGTTTGAGAAGCTCGAATCAGTTTTCCGCATTAGTGGTTGTAATGACAACGACATGGTAGGCTTTGCAACGGGCACACTGGCAGACAGTGTGCTCACCTGGTGGAACAACTACACTCAATCCCTAGGTCGTGATCAGGCTTATGCCCTACCTTGGGACACTCTGAAGCAAAGAATGATCGAGGAGTATCATTCGAGGAACGAGGTTAAGAAAATGGAACGCGAGTACCGAGAGCTGAAGTTAGTAGGAAACGATCTCATCGCCTATAACAAGAGGTTCTCTGAGCTGGCGTTAATGTGTCCTGAAATGGTTACTCCGGAAAGGCGTAAGGTAGAACTGTACATTGAAGGTCTGAGTGAGAACATTCAAGGCGGGGTCACTACTTCAAAACCCGCAAATGTGCAGGAAGCTATTGACATGGCTAGTTTGCTGTTGGATCAGATTGCCCAGAGAGGGAAGGGCACTACAGTGAATGAGAATAAGTCAAACGATGGTAAAAGGAAGTGGAACGGTGGTCAGGATAAGAATTTCAATCAACAGCCGTTCAAAAAGCAAGATTCTTACTGCAACAACACTGGAATCACATGAACTAACTCCGGGTATAAGGGCAAGAAGCCACAATGTCAGAAGTGTGGCAAGCATCATACTGGGAATTGTTCTGTTCTAAATTGTGACCGATGTAAGAAGTTTGGTCATTTGTCAAAAGATTGCAAGGTTAACCTCAACGACAACACCAACAACCACAGCACTGCAAGCAACGCGAACAATGCTAATGGTGGTAAGAACTGTTATGGTTGCGGACAGCCGGGTCATTTCAAGAAGCACTGTCCTAAGAACAACAATGGGAATGCTCGAGGAAGGGCGTTCAACATCAATTCTGCGGAAGCTCGTGATGATCCAAAGCTAGTCACGGGTACGTTTTCACTTGATGATCAACTTGTTTATGTTTTGTTTGATACTGGCGCGGATAGAAGTTTTATATCAAAGGATATTTGTCACAATGTTAAGAAACCTGTTTCTTCCTTAGATAACATGTATTCCATAGAACTAGGGAATGGTAACTTGATGAGGGCTGATAAGATTTATCGTGATTGTACTTTGACGTTAGAAAGTAAGCCTTTTAGCATTGATGTGATACCTATTAAACTGGGAAGTTTTGACCTTGTGGTTGGAATGGACTGGTTAGCTGGTAACAAAGCCAAGGTGGTCTGTAACCTAAAGGCTATTCGTATTCCTATTGCTGATGGTGAACCTATGATGATTTATGGTGAAAAGAATGGCTCACAATTACATCTCATTAACTGCTTGAAAGTCCAAAAGTATGTGAGAAAGTGTTGGGATTTAACAAGTTCATATATCTTAAAACCTTTTAAGAATCATTATAAACGGAAGCGTGTAATTATCAATTTTACTTGTTATCTTTAAACCAATTAAAGCCAAATCCCATCAAGGATCAAGTTGTGAAAATATATGCTTACAATTAACAAGAAAAGAAGTGATTCAATACCTCCTCAAAACCAAGTTTGAGGGCTGTTTTGAAGGCTTAAGATGATGATGAAGATGATAGAACAATACACCAAACCACCCTTGAGTTGGTTGAACCTTTATCACCTTGAAACCTAGCTAGAAACCCACTTTCTTTGAACCCAAAAATCTGGACAGCAACTTGCAAAAGATGGTGATGAATGGAGTCTCAAAACTATGAAACCTCAAGAGATAATACCCCAAACTTTTACCCAACACCTAATGCTATGGTTAGGATTTATTGACACTTAATTTTAACTTGAAAATTGACTTGAAAAACCCTCTCCTAACAGCCAAAAGATTCGGCCAGAATAGAGAGAAAAAGGAGCAGAATTTTTCAAGCTTGTTCTATGTTTGTTACTTGCAAGTCTTGGTCAAATGCCTTGGTATACTTCATATCATGTCCTTGAAAGTTGAAGCCTCAATAATACCAAAGGAATAAGCATGTGAGGGCATTTCTTGGGGCTCCAAAATCTGCCCACACTAACCCATTATTTTATACAAGATGCAATTTTTATAAAACTTGTATAAACTTTTATAAAACTTGTATATGTATTTGTTACTTGCAATAATTTTATAAACCATTTTATAAAATATAACACAACATAATTATTTAAACCTATAAATAATTAAATATAAATTATCCAAATAATTTATCTCAAGTGATGATATTTTAGAAAACCGATTTTCTAAAGTTCAAGTGTCGCGTATTTATTTAACGACCCAATCGTTAAGATTAAATACATATAAGGTGTTGGTAAGCTTGTTATTGGGTATGACCCGACTTGGATCATAACATGTTAGCCACATTAATTTAATATGTCTCTCGGGCATACGAAATACTTTCAATCTCCCACTTGCACGAGAAACATAAGAAATTAATGCAAGTGATGGATACCACCTAACGACCGTCCATCACCCCCAATATGTTATGACTTTGTGCCATTCAATAACATCATCCTTTTCGAGTTCCCATCTCGAATATGATTAGGTGAATCTTTCATTTTATCCTTTCGTCCTAGATGTCATGTCAAATCCAAGAGATACAGAGTGACCACTCTCTTATAGATTTAACTTTATCAGGCCTTAGACATCTGACTCTCAACGAATAAGAGGGACAAATTCCATCTTGACTACATACGTCCTAGATACACACTTTGTATTATACCTGAGCTCTTCCTTATGTACTACCGTATTTCAGAATAGCGAAGGAAAGAATCAAGGCATAATACTCGGTGAATATCAGGACCCAATATGTATCTCAGGTCAGAGGATACGATGATATTCGCCTTTACTCAAGATTACATGTGATCAACCACAAAGGCTCCATACAGTAAATCTTGAGAGCGGGTCTTCCAATATTTGTATCCCACAAATATCTATGAACCTTGGTAGCAACCTTGCCCCACATTCATCCCGTGAATGTATACCAATCCAAGTTCATAATAGTCTAAACCTCACACTTGTTCCCACGAATGTGATCGACTACGGAATTTTAGAATAATTACTTATTCATGGATAAAATATGCAAAATAAGAACATAACTCAAAATAAATTAATACCATAATTATATTTAGTGAGTTTGAACAATTTCGTTCCGTTACAATACTTAAAACAGATCATTACCAATCACTAGAATATCGAAGCCCTAATGCACAAACATGTCCTGCATGTTTTGATCCATGTAAGAGCTTCGTGAGAGGATCCGCTATATTAAGATCTGTGTGAACTTTGCGAATACATATCTTTCCTTTTTCAACTTCATCCCTTATGTAGTTGAATCTCCGCTCAATGTGACGGGTCTTTTGGTGAGCACGAGGTTCCTTGATTTGAGCAATCGCACCTTCGTTGTCACAAAAGATCTCAAGAGGGTCTTGAATGGTAGGGACCACTCCTAAGTCGTCGATGAATTTCTTCATCCATGCAGCTTCCTGAGCTACCAATGAGGCGGCAATGTACTCTGACTCTGTAGTGGATAATGCAACAACATCCTGTTTTGAACTCTTCCAAGAGACCGCACCTCCATTTAATGTGAAGACATAACCGGATTGTGATCGAGAATCATCACGATCAGTTTGGAAACTCGCGTCCACGTAACCTTTTACAGCGAGTTCCTCCTCACCAGACCCATATATCAGAAACATATCCTTAGTCCTCCTAAGGTATTTCAATATACTTTTAACAGCAATCCAATGACTGTTTCCTGGGTTATTCTGGTATCTACTTGTCAGGCTAAGAGCGCATGACACATCCGGTCTAGTGCATATCATTGCATACATGATTGACCCAATGGCAGAAGCATATGGGACTTTCTTCATTCTCTCCTGTTCATCTTTCGTGGTGGGGCACTGAGATGAACTGAGAAGTGTTCCCTTTTGAATAGGTACCAAACCTTTCTTAGAGTTCTCCATCTTGAACCTTTTCAAGATTTTTTCAATGTATGCACTTTGATTTAAACCTATCAGTTTCTTGGATCTATCCCTGTAGATCCCAATCCCCAAAACGTATTGTGCTTCTTCAAGATCCTTAATGGAGAAGCATTTGCTTAACCAAGTTTTAACACCTTGCATTGCCGGAATATCATTTCCAAATAACAATATATCATCCACATATAGTACAAGGAACATGATAGTGCTCCCACTAGCTTTCTTGTATACACAAGCTTCATCACCATTTTTAATGAAGCCAAATTTCTTGGCCTCCTCATTAAAACGATGATTCCACATTCTAGATGCTTGTTTCAATCCGTAGATTGACTTCTTTAACTTGCATACCTTTTCAGGATATTTCGGATCAATAAAACCTTCAGGCTGAACCATATAGACAGCTTCCTCAAGATGTCCGTTTAGAAAAGCGGTCTTGACATCCATCTGCCATATTTCATAATCATAATGAGCAGCAATGGCAAGTAATATCCTAATAGACTTTAGCATCGCCACAGGCGAAAAAGTTTCATCATAGTCAACCCCTTGAGTTTGAGTGAAACCTTTTGCTACAAGTCTAGCTTTATATGTATCCAAGTTCCCATGTATGTCTGTTTTCATTTTGAACAGCCATTTACAATCAACTAGCCTAGATCCAGGAGGTTGCGCAACAAGTTCCCAAACTTGGTTGTCATACATGGATTGCATCTCAGCGTTCATGGCTTCCTGCCATTTATCTTTATCAATCCTTGATAAAGCATCTTGGTAGTTTATTGGTTCATCCAAATCAACCACATAGCAACCATCCATGAGAAACCCATATCTCTCAGGAGGATTACTAATCCTACCAGATCTGCGAACGTCTTGTGTATTTTGATCATCCATCTGATCACTCTCAACATTTTCATGTTGAGTGCTAGTGTCAGCCAATTGTGTATCATCTACTTGATCTTGAACCTCTTCAAGATCTATCTTCCTTTCACTTTTGTCTTCCATTAGGAACTTAGTTTCAAGGAATTCAGCCTTCCGAGCAACAAATACATTCTGCTCGGAAGGATCATAGAAATAGTATCCCATATCATCCTTGGGATATCCTATGAAGATACACTTCGTGGATCGAGCATTCAACTTATTAGGGACGTAACGCTTAGGATAAGCTTCACATCCCCATACTTTCAAGTATGAAAGAGAAGGAGGTTTTCCAAACCACATCTCATGAGGAGTTCGTTCCACTTTCTTGGTTGGGGCCATATTTAAAATACGAGCTGCGGAGCTTAGACAATAACCCCAAAATGATAGAGGTAACGAGCTTCTTGCCATCATAGATCGAACCATATACATTAGGGTTCGGTTCCTCCTTTCAGAAACTCCATTAAGTTGGGGTGTTCCGGGTGGAGTAAGTTGTGAGATAATCCCACAACTCCTAAGATGATCTTGGAAGGCATCGCTTAGGTATTCACCTCCTCTATCAGTACGAAGTACCTTAATTGTCCTATTGAGTTGATTTTGTACTTCGTTTTGATATTCTTTGAATGCTTCAAACGTTTCGTCCTTGTGTCTTAACAAGTAGACATATCCGAAACGACTGAAGTCATCAATGAAAGTAACGAAGTATCTTTCACCATTCCTAGTTATGGGCTTAAAGGGTCCACATACATCCGAATGTATTAATCCCAATAAGTCTTTAGCCCTTTCATAGGTCCCTTGGAAAGGTGCTTTTGTCATTTTGCCTTTTAAACAAGATTCACATACATCAAATGAGTCTAGTTCATTTGATTTCAAAAGTCCATTCTTTTGAAGTGTATGCATTCGGTTCTTGTTTATATGGCCAAGGCGACAATGCCATAAATAGGAATCACTCAAATCCCTTTTGAGTTTCTTGGTGCTTGTATGGTATATAGAGCTCGATGATGCGTCATCATGAACCAATTCATAAATTCCATTTGAAGGCGAAGTCTTGAAATAGAATACATTGTCTTTAGAAACATGAATATCATCATCAATAAAATTAACAACGTAACCACATTGTTTTAAGCGAGAAATAGAAATAATGTTTCTACACAAATCCGGAGCATACAAAACATTTTCTAAAATAAGTTCCAATCCGCTTGGAAGCTTCAAAATAAAATCTCCTTGAGCTTTAACATGCACCTTTGCACCATTGCCCATATAGAGACTTGATGTTCCCGCCTTATGATCACTTCTTTTGAACCCCTGCAAAGAATTGCAAATATGAGTTCCACATCCCGTGTCTAATACCCATGTATTAGAAGAAGTAATACTAAGCTCTATATATACCATATATATATTACCTGAGGTTTGCCCTGCATCCCTCTTGTCCTTCAACTCCTTAAGATAGACCGGACAGTTTCGTTTCCAATGACCCATCTCACCGCAACCGAAACATGGGTCTTCTTTGGGGTTTGCCTTCTCGGCTACCTTTTGCTTCTTAGTCTTGTTTTTGGTTGGGGTAACCATCCTCCCCTTTCCCTTGCCTTGATTGGCGGGTCCTTTCCTCTTAGCCGCCTTTGGCTTAGAGGTGTTATTACCTTTGGACCCACCATCATTGATCATTAGCACGGGTGAAGCCCTCTTACCCATGCTAGTTTCGGCCGTCCTTAACATGCCATGAAGTTCACCAATGGTCTTATCCATCCCATTCATATTGTAATTAATTACAAATTGGTCAAACCTCTTTGACAGGGAGTTTAGGATAAGATCAGTGGCTAACTCATTAGATATGTTGAGATTAAGGCGGTTTGCGCGATCAATAAGGCTTTTCATTTTGAGGACATAAGAGGATACGGATTGGGTGTCATCCATACGACATGCATGTAACGCTCGAACCGTTTCGAAGCGCTCGACACGTGCTTGTTGAAGGAACATTTCCTTCAATTGCGTAATCATGTCATATGCACTATGATGTTCGAAATCCTTTTGGAGTTCGGGTATCATAGTCCCAAGCATTAGGCAAGCGACTTGCACCGAATCGGCGCAATACTTATCCCAATAAGCCATGCCTTCCGTATCATCCTCGTCGGGTTGATCGGGAATGGGGTCTTCCAACACATACGCCTTATCCTCAAGTTTGAGGACAATTCTAAGATTGCGGAACCAATCCATAAAGTTCGTATGGTTGAGTTTGTCTTTATCGAGGAGAGACCTTAATGATAGGTTGTTTAGGTTAAGTGGTGCATTTTGCATGTTGTTGTTATTTGCGGCCATCTAAAAAATTAACAAAGTTCATTTAAGTATCGATTTTAAATTTAATAAATAATACCCTTTTATATATAATTGTTTTATTAAATATTAGAATCCAACGGTAAATCAAATTTCGGTTAGGTGACCTTTATCCCGTTATTTGATTTAGCTAGGTAGTCATTTATATGACAATTGCAATCCTTTTGCAACTTCTAAATTATGGGATCATGCAATCCTTTTTCATGGCATATTTATCCCATCAACGCCTATTTGTTCCTCATGCTTCGGTGACCCTAAGTTCATGATTCCCAAATCAAGTCGTCCTACTTGTGTAAACATGTAAAATTAACATACAAGTGGTTAGGTGACCTTTATCCCACAAGCATGCGAATTTTACCTTAACCATATTAGTTAGCTCATAACGGTTAGGTGACCTTTATCCCATTATGAGTTCCCTACTATGTTTAAGTGTCCCACAAAAGGATGGCGTTAAACTTGTTTACCTTGTCGATTAAGGGATTTTAAGTTTTCGTTAATTCTAGTTTAAGAAAACATTTATGCCATACACCAACATGCATTTAGTGTATGGTTCATTTGAAATCCATTTTCAAGTCTTGTAATTTGCCAATTACTTGATATAAACCATTTTATATATATGTGATCCTTTTCTTGTTCTTAATAACCATTTATTTAGGTCTTTAGTTGCTTTTAATTTAACCAATTAAATTGTCGTCTTGCATGTTATTAATACGTCTAATTTAACCAATTAAATTGTCGTTTTGCTTGTTGTTATCTTGTGATTAATTGTATCAACCAAACATACAATACAATAAACAAACAAACAACCACACATGCAAAACAAGTATGTTCACAATCTAGCCATTTAGGTGGACATTTGTTTAGCCGAAAACAAATGTCACCGGGTTAAGGGGTAATAATACAAAGTAGGAGATTACAATCTCCCACTTAACCTTGCATCCATATGCTCCTTGTGTTCTTCAAGTCTTCGTCATCTTGTATCTTCATTTTTACAAAATATGTATCCTAATACATTTTATCTAGAAAATGAAAATACAACCTAATCTATTTTACATACCAAATATAAAATAAATTACATAGCCTTATGAATGAATTATTACATGCCAAATGAATAATATTACAAGCCATATGAATGAATAATATTACAAACCATATGAATCATACAATTCAGTCAAACATTCAACCAAACACAAGGTTAAGGCATAGATTGTGAACTTCAACATGCAACCAAGTATGACCAAATTAGAGAGTCCAAAACCCACTTTTGAAGCCCTCTTGAATTCGGCCATTTCCTAATACCCACCCAAACCCATTTGTTTTTGCAATCTACATTCATGCATGTTAGTAGATTGCAAATATAGTGGGTTTTAAACAACAATTCGAAGCATATTTCAACAACTTCGGCTCTAGATACCATTGTTGGGATTTAACAAGTTCATATATCTTAAAACCTTTTAAGAATCATTATAAACGGAAGCGTGTAATTATCAATTTTACTTGTCATCTTTAAACCAATTAAAGCCAAATCCCATCAAGGATCAAGTTGTGAAAATATATGCTTACAATTAACAAGAAAAGAAGTGATTCAATACCTCCTCAAAACCAAGTTTGAGGGCTGTTTTGAAGGCTTAAGATGAAGATGAAGATGATAGAACAATACACCAAACCACCCTTGAGTTGGTTGAACCTTTATCACCTTGAAACCTAGCTAGAAACCCACTTTCTTTGAACCCAAAAATCTGGACAGCAACTTGCAAAAGATGGTGATGAATGGAGTCTCAAAACTATGAAACCTCAAGAGATAATACCCCAAACTTTTACCCAACACCTAATGCTATGGTTAGGATTTATTGACACTTAATTTTAACTTGAAAATTGACTTGAAAAACCCTCTCCTAACAGCCAAAAGATTCGGCCAGAATAGAGAGAAAAAGGAGCAGAATTTTTCAAGCTTGTTCTATGTGTGTTACTTGCAAGTCTTGGTCAAATGCCTTGGTATACTTCATATCATGTCCTTGAAAGTTGAAGCCTCAAAAATACCAAAGGAATAAGCATGTGAGGGCATTTCTTGGGGCTCCAAAATCTGCCCACACTAACCCATTATTTTATACAAGATGCAATTTTTATAAAACTTGTATAAACTTTTATAAAACTTGTATATGTATTTGTTACTTGCAATAATTTTATAAACCATTTTATAAAATATAACACAACATAATTATTTAAACCTATAAATAATTAAATATAAATTATCCAAATAATTTATCTCAAGTGATGATATTTTAGAAAACCGATTTTCTAAAGTTCAAGTGTCGCGTATTTATTTAACGACCCAATCGTTAAGATTAAATACATATAAGGTGTTGGTAAGCTTGTTATTGGGTATGACCCGACTTGGATCATAACATGTTAGCCACATTAATTTAATATGTCTCTCGGGCATACGAAATACTTTCAGAAAGGGATGTATCGCGTTCTTGGCTCATGTAAGCCAAATTATACCAGAAGAAAGGAGACCAGAAGACGTTCCTATAGTTAAGGAATTTCTTGAAGTTTTTCTGGAGGAATTACTTGGTCTCCCACCGCATCGAGAAATTGAGTTTCAGATAGACTTAGTGCCAGGAGCAGCACCGGTGGCTCGCGCACCGTACAGACTTGCACCCCCAGAACTTCAAGAGTTGTCTAGTCAATTGCAAGAGTTATTAGACAAGGGATTTATTCGACCGAGTTCTTCGCCTTGGGGAGCTCCGGTCCTGTTTGTTAAGAAGAAGGATGGGTCGATGAGATTGTGTATCGACTACAGAGAATTGAACAAGCTAAAAATCAAGAATCGGTATCCGCTACCGAGGATTCATGACTTATTTGATCAGCTACAAGGATCTAGTTGTTATTCAAAGATTGATTTGAGATCCGGGTATCATCAATTGAGAGTCAAAGAAGCTGATGTCCCGAAGATAGCGTTTAGAACACGTTATGGACATTATGAGTTTACAGTGATGTCGTTTGGTTTGACGAACGCACCAGCAGTGTTCATGGACCTCATGAACCGTGTGTGTAAGCCATACCTAGATAAATTCGTCATTATGTTTATTGATGATATATTGGTGTACTCCAAGAACAGAGAAGAGCACGAACAGCATCTACGTTCGATATTGACTATGCTTAGAGAAGAGCAGCTGTATGCAAAATTCTCTAAGTGTGACTTTTGGTTACCAGAAGTACAATTTCTTGGCCATGTTGTAGGGGCCAATGGAATACAGGTCGATCCAGCAAAGATTGAGTCGGTTAAGAATTGGGGAACTCCAAAGACGCCAACGCAGATCAGGCAATTTTTGGGTCTAGCTGGTTACTACCGGAGATTCATTGAAGGATTCTTTAAGATCGCCCAACCATTAACCGCATTGACTCATAAGGGCAAGAAGTTTGAGTGGTCAGAACCGCAAGAGACTGCATTTCAGTTGTTGAAAGAGAAGTTAACGACTGCACCAGTATTATCTCTACCCGAGGGAAGTGAAGATTTTGTTGTTTATTGTGATGCCTCACGTCAAGGAATGGGTTGCATGCTTATGCAACGAAACAAAGTTATTGCTTATGGATCGCGTCAGTTAAAGATTCACGAGCAGAATTACACTACGCATGACCTTGAGTTAGGAGTTGTCTTTGCACTTAAAAGGTGGAGACACTACCTGTTTGGAACCAAGTTCACTATCGTCACCGACCATAAGAGTTTACAGCACATATTCGATCAGAAGCACCTAAACATGAGACAACGACGTTGGATGGAACTACTTAACGATTATAACTGCGAACTTCAATACCATCCGGGCAAGGCGAATGTTGTGGCAGATGCTTTAAGCAGAAAAGAGCGAGAGAGACCTCTTAGGGTTAAAGCGCTTAACATAGTTGTCCGTACAAATCTCACATCACAAATCCGCGAAGCACAACAAGAAGCCATGAAACAGGAGAATGTTGATGTTGAATTTCTCAAAGGGATGGATAAGAAGTTTGACATCAAGGAGGACGGAACATGGTACTTTGCTAACCAAATTTGGGTACCAAAGTTTGGTGGATTGAGAGAACTGGTGTTGGAGGAAGCACACAAGTTGAGATACTCAATTCATCCGGGATCAGATAAGATGTACCAAGATTTGAAGGCATTTTATTAGTGGCCAAACTTGAAAGCTGACATTGCTACTTATGTCAAGAAATGCTTGACTTGCGCCAAAGTCAAGGCTGAGCATCAGAAGCCATCAGGATTACTGACTCAACCAGAGATTCCCCAGTGGAAGTGGGAAGGTATTTCCATGGACTTCATCACGAAACTGCCGAGAACGGCAGGAGGTCACGATACTATTTGGGTTATCGTGGATCGTCTCACCAAGTCCGCACACTTCTTACCGATAAGGGAAACTGATAAAATAGAGAAGTTGAAATGTCCCGTTCATATTGATTATAAACGTTCCATATTAATTGATTTCGTTGCAAGGTTTTGACCTCTATATGAGACGTTTTTCAAAGACTGCATTCATTTTTAAAACAACCATAACCTTTATTTTATCAATAAAGGTTTCAAAAGCATTACGTAGATTATCAAATAATGATAATCTAAAATATACTATTTACACACGACCATTACATAATGGTTTACAATAGAAATATATTACATCGACATATGTTTCTTGAATGCAGTTTTTACACAATCTCATACAAACATGGACTCCAAATCTTGTCCTTATTTTAGTATGCAACAGCGGAAGCTCTTAGTATTCACCTGAGAATAAACATGCTTTAAACGTCAACAAAAATGTTGGTGAGTTATAGGTTTAACCTATATATATCAAATCGTAATAATAGACCACAAGATTTCATATTTCAATACACATCCCATACATAGAGATAAAAATTATTCATATGGTGAACACCTGGTAACCGACATTAACAAGATGCATATATAAGAATATCCCCATCATTACGGGATCCTCCTTCGGACATGATATAAATTTCGAAGTACTAAAGCATCCGGTACTTCGGATGGGGTTTGTTAGGCCCAATAGATCTATCTTTAGGATTCGCGTCAATTAGGGTGTCTGTTCCCTAATTCTTAGATTACCAGACTTAATAAAAAGGGGCATATTCGATTTCGATAATTCAACCATAGAATGTAGTTTCACGTACTTGTGTCTATTTTGTAAAACATTTATAAAACCTGCATGTATTCTCATCCCAAAAATATTAGATTTTAAAAGTGGGACTATAACTCACTTTCACAGATTTTTACTTCGTCGGGAAGTAAGACTTGGCCACTGGTCGATTCACGAACCTATAACAAATATGTACATATATATCAAAGTATGTTCAAAATATATTTACAACACTTTTAATACATTTTGATGTTTTAAGTTTATTAAGTCAGCTGTCCTCGTTAGTAACCTACAACTAGTTGTCCACAGTTAGATGTACAGAAATAAATAGATATATATTATCTTGAATCAATCCACGACCCAGTGTATACACGTCTCAGGCTAGATCACAACTCAAAGTATATATATTTTTGGAATCAACCTCAACCCTGTATAGCTAACTCCAACATTACTGCATATAGAGTGTCTATGGTTGTTCCAAATAATATATATACATGGGTCGATATGATATGTCAAAACATTTGCATACGTGTCTATGGTATCCCAAGATTACATAATATATTAGAATACATGTATAATACAATATAAGTTAGCTAAGATATGATTTGTATAGAATTGTTAATATATCCCGTAGCTACAAAAATCAAAAAATATCTAATCTTGTTTTACCCATAACTTCTTCATTTTAAATCCGTTTTGAGTGAATCAAATTGCTATGGTTTCATATTGAACTCTATTTTATGAATCTAAACAATAAAAGTATAAGTTTATAGTCAGAAATATAAGTTACAAGTCATTTTTGTAAGAGGTAGTCATTTCAGTCGAAAGAACGACGTCTTGATGACCATTTTGAAAAACATACTTCCACTTTGAGTTTAACCATGATTTTTGGATATAGTTTCATGTTCATAAGAAAAATCATTTTCCCAGAAGAACAACTTTTAAATTAAAGTTTATCATAGTTTTTAATTATCAAACCCAAAACAGCCCGCGGTGTTACTACGACGGCGTATGTCCAGTTTTACGGTGTTTTTCGTGTTTCCGGGTTTTAAATCATTAAGTTAGCATATCATATAGATATAGAACATGTGTTTAGTTGATTTTAAAAGTCAAGTTAGAAGGATTAACTTTTGTTTGCGAACAAGTTTAGAATTAACTAAACTATGTTCTAGTGATTTCAAGTTTAAACGTTCGAATAAGATAGCTTTATATGTATGAATCGAATGATGTTATGAACATCATTACTACCTCAAGTTTTGTGAATAAACCTACTGGAAAAGAGACAAATGGATCTAGCTTCAAAGGATCTTGGATGGCTTGAAAGTTCTTGAAGTAGAATCATGACACTAAAACAAGTTCAAGTAAGATTTCCACTCGAAATAAGATTGTTATAGTTATAGAAATTGAATCAAAGTTTGAATATGAGTATTACCTTATATTATAAAGATATCTTATTGTAAATAAGAAAGATTTCTTGAGGTTGGATGATCACTCTACAAGATTGGAAGTAAGCTAGCAAACTTGGAAGTATTCTTGATTTTATGAAACTAGAACTTGTAGAATTTATGAAGAACACTTAGAACTTGAAGATAGATCTTGAGAGAGATTAATTAGATGAATAAAATTGAAGAATGAAAGTGTTTGTAGGTGTTTTTGGTCGTTGGTGTATGGATTAGATATAAAGGATATGTAATTTTGTTTTCATGTAAATAAGTCATGAATGATTACTCATATTTTTGTAATTTTATGAGATATTTCATGCTAGTTGACAAATGATGGTTCCTGAAATGTCCCATTCATATTGATTATAAACGTTCCATATTAATTGATTTCGTCGCGAGGTTTTGACCTCTATATGAGACGTTTTTCAAAGACTGCATTCATTTTTAAAACAACCATAACCTTTATTTTATCTATAAAGGTTTAAAAAGCATTACGTAGATTATCAAATAATGATAATCTAAAATATACCATTTACACACGACCATTACATAATGGTTTATAATAAGAATATATTACATCAAAAATAAGTTTCTTGAATGCAGTTTTTACATAATATCATACAAGCATGGACTCCAAATCTTGTCCTTATTTTAGTATGCAACAGCGGAAGCTCTTAATAATCACCTGAGAATAAACATGCTTAAAACGTCAACAAAAATGTTGGTGAGTTATAGGTTTAACCTATATATTATCAAATCATAATAATAGACCACAAGATTTCATATTTCAATATACATCCCATACATAGAGATAAAATTCATTCATATGGTGAACACCTGGTAACCGACATTAACAAGATGCATATATAAGAATATCCCCATCATTCCGGGACACCCTTCGGATATGATATAAATTTTGAAGTACTAAAGCATTCGGTACTTTGGATGGGGTTTGTTAGGCCCAATAGATCTATCTTTAGGATTCGCGTCAATTAGGGTGTCTGTTCCCTAATTCTTAGATTACCAGACTTAATAAAAAGGGGCATATTCGATTTCGATAATTCAACCATAGAATGTAGTTCCACGTACTTGTGTCTATTTTGTAAATCATTTATAAAACCTGCATGTATTCTCATCCCAAAAATATTAGATTTTAAAAGTGGGACTATAACTCACTTTCACAGATTTTTTACTTCGTCGGGAAGTAAGACTTGGCCACTGGTCGATTCACGAACCTATAACAAATATGGTCATATATATCAAAGTATGTTCAAAATATATTTACAACACTTTTAATACATTTTGATGTTTTAAGTTTATTAAGTCAGCTGTCCTCGTTAGTAACCTACAACTAGTTGTCCACAGTTAGATGTACAGAAATAAATCGATATATATTATCTTGAATCAATCCACGACCCAGTGTATACATATCTCAGTATTGATCACAACTCAAACTATATATATTTTGGAATCAACCTCAACCCTGTATAGCTAACTCCAACATTCACATATAGAGTGTCTATGGTTGTTCCGAAATATATATAGATGTGTCGACATGATAGGTCGAAACATTGTATACGTGTCTATGGTATCTCAAGATTACATAATATACAATACAAGTTGATTAAGTTATGGCTGGAATAGATTTGTTACCAATTTTCACGTAGCTAAAATGAGTAGTTTTTACCAATTTTGTTTTGCTCGCCATTTCTTCATTTCTAATCCGTTTTGAGTGATTTAAGTGGCCACGGTTTCGTATTGAACTTGAATTTATGAAACTAAACAGAAAAGGTATAGGTTTATAGTCGGAAATACAACTTACAGGTCGTTTTTGAAAGAGGAAGTCATTTCCGTCGAAAGAACGACATCTTGATGACTGTTTTGAAAAACATACTTTCACTTTGAGTTTAACCATGATTTTTGGATATGGTTTCATGTTCATAAGAAAAATCATTTTCCCAGAAGTATAGCTTTTAAATCAAAGTTTTTCATAGTTTTTAATTATCCAGACCAAAACAGCCCCCGATTGTAACTACGACGGCGTAAATCCGGTTTTATGGTGTTTATCGTGTTTCCGGGTTTTAAATCATTAAGTTAGCATATCATATAGATATAGATCATGTGTATAGTTGATTTTAAAAGTGTAGTTAGAAGGATTAACTTTATTTGCGAACAAGTTTAGAGTTAACTAAACTATGTTCTAGTGATTACTAGTTTACCACTTTGAATATGATAGCTTTTTATGTATGAATCGAATGATGTTATGAACATCATTACTACCTTAAGTTCCTTGGATAAACCTACTGGCAAAGAGAAAAATGGATCTAGCTTCAACGGATCCTTGGATGGCTCGAAGTTCTTGAAGCAGAATCATGACACGAAAACAAGTTCAAGTAAGATCATCGCTTGAAATAAGATTGTTATAGATATAGAAATTGAACCAAAGTTTGAATATGATTATTACCTTGTATTATAATGATAACCTACTGTAAGAAACAAAGATTTCTTGAGGTTGGATGATCACCTTACAATATTGGAAGTGAGCTAGCAAACATGAAAGTATTCTTGATTTTATGAAACTAGAACTTGTAGAATTTATGAAGAACACTTAGAACTTGAAGATAGAACTTGAGAGAGATCAATTAGATGAAGAAAATTGAAGAATGAAAGTGTTTGTAGGTGTTTTTGGTCATTGGTGTATGGATTAGATATAAAGGATATGTAATTTTGTTTTCATGTAAATAAGTCATGAATGATTACTCATATTTTTGTAATTTTATGAGATATTTCATGCTAGTTGCCAAATGATGGTTCTCACATGTGTTAGGTGACTCACATGGGCTGCTAATAGCTGATCATTAGAGTGTATATACCAATAGCACATACATCTAAAAGCTGTGTATTGTACGAGTACGAATACGGGTGCATACGAGTAGAATTGTTGATGAAACTGAACGAGGATGTAATTGTAAGCATTTTTGTTAAGTAGAAGTATTTCGATAAGTGTCTTGAAGTCTTTCAAAAGTTTATGAATACATATTAAAACACTACATGTATATACATTTTAACTGAGTCGTTAAGTCATCGTTAGTCGTTACATGTAAGTGTTGTTTTGAAACCTTTAGGTTAACGATCTTGTTAAATGTTGTTAACCCAATGTTTATAATATCAAATGAGATTTTAAATTATTACATTATCATGATATTATGATATATTAATATATCTTAATATGATATATACATTTAAATGTCGTTACAACGATAATCGTTACATATATGTCTCGTTTCGAAATCCTTAAGTTAGTAGTCTTGTTTTTACTTATGTAGTTCATTGTTAATACACTTAATGATATATTTAATTATCATATTATCATGTTATATATAATATAACAATGTATTAATATGCTTCATATATATTTAGTAAGACGTGGTTATAACGATAATCGTTATATGTATCGTTTCGAGTTTCATACGTCAATAGTCTCCTTTTTAAGTATATAACTTATTGTTACTATTTTTAATGAGATACTTGATGATCATTATATCATGTTAAACATATATATTTATTCATTTATGTATCATCATGTCATATACAACTTATAGCGTTCGTGAATCATTGGTCAAACTTGGTAATCAGACGTTTACAAAATTTCCATTTCAATTAACCAAGTCTTAAAAAGTTTGATTGCTTAACATGTTAGAAACATTTAATCATGTAAATATAGTTTTCATTAAACATATAATCATAGAAAGGTTCGGAAAAGTTCAGGTCACTACAGTTCCCACATGTGTTAGGTGACTCACATGGGCTGCTAAGAGCTGATCATTGGATTGTATATACCAATAGTACATACATCTAAAAGCTGTGTATTGTACGAGTACTAATACGGGTGCATACGAGTAGAATTGTTGATGAAACTGAACGAGGATATAATTGTAAGCATTTTTGTTAAGTAGAAGTATTTTGATAAGTGTCTTGAAGTCTTTCAAAAGTGTATGAATACATATTAAAACACTACATGTATCTACATTTTAACTGAGTCGTTAAGTCATCGTTAGTCGTTACATGTAAGTGTTGTTTTGAAACCTTTAGGTTAACGATCTTGTTAAATGTTGTTAACCCAATGTTTATAATATCAAAAGAGATTTTAAATTATTATATTATCATGATATTATGATGTACGAATATCTCTTAATATGATATATATACATTAAATGTCGTTACAACGATAATCGTTACATATATGTCTCGTTTCAAAATCATTAAGTTAGTAGTCTTTTTTTACATATGTAGTTCATTGTTAATATACTTAATGATATGTTTACTTATCATAATATCATGTTAACTATATATATAACCATATATATGTCATCATATAGTTTTTACAAGTTTTAACGTTCGTGAGTCACCGGTCAACTTGGGTGGTCAATTGTCTATATGAAACCTATTTCAATTAATCAAGTCTTAACAAGTTTGATTGCTTAACATGTTGGAAACACTTAATCATGTAAATAACAATTTCATTTAATATATATATAAACATGGAAAATTTCGGGTCACTACAGAAGTTGGCTCAAGTCTATATTAAGGAAGTCGTCTCTAGGCATGGAGTGCCTATATCCATTATATCCAACCGCGATAGCAGATTTACTTCCAGGTTTTGGCAATCATTACAGAAAGCAATGGGGACCCGTTTAGATATGAGTACAGCATATCACCCCCAGACGGATGGCCAGAGCGAACGAACTATTCAGACTTTTGAGGACATGTTGAGAGAGTGTGTCATTGATTTCGGAAATGGATGGGATAAGTATTTACCACTAGCTGAGTTCTCATACAATAACAGCTACCATGCAAGTATTAAAGCTGCACCTTTCGAGGCATTGTATGGAAGGAAGTGTAGATCTCCCGTTTGTTGGAGCGAGTTGGGAGATAGTCAGTTGACAGGTCCTGAGATTATTCAGAAGACAACTGAGAAAGTTCTACAGATCCAGGAATGATTGAGAATGGCTCGAAGTCGTCAAAAGAGTTATGTCGATGTTAGACGGAAGGACATAGAGTTCCAAGTTGGGGACAAAGTTATGCTTAAGGTATCACCTTGGAAGGGTGTTGTACGATTTGGGAAACGAGGTAAACTGAGTCCTAGATATGTTGGACCGTTTGAGATAACTGAAAGAGTTGGACCAGTAGCTTACAGATTGGAACTACCACAAGCACTCAGCGGTATTCATGACGTTTTCCATGTATCCAATCTAAAGAAGTGCCTAGCCGATGATAATTTGATTATTCCTTTAGAGGAACTACGTATCGACGACAAACTTCATTTCATTGAGGAACCTGTTGAAATCTTGGGCCATGAGGTCAAACAGTTGAAGCAAAGCAGAATTCCGATCGTTAAAGTTCGGTGGAACGCGAGAAGAGGACCAGAGTTCACGTGGGAGCGTGAAGAGCAGATGAGGCTGAAGTATCCGCAATTGTTTCCCGAGGAAACTACTTCAGTGGACGATCACTAAAATTTCGGGACGAAATTTTCAATAACAGCTAGGTAATGTAACAACCCTGATTTTTCCGTTACTTTCGTTAACCTTCCGTTAGTTTATTTAACGGCGATTATTTAACTTTTATGTGTTTACGTGTATTAAATGCGTACTTGACATTTGGAGGGTTTCAATAATTAATATGGGTTGATATTGATTCAAATAAATATTTCGGATAATGAAATACGATAAAAACGATACGATTTTGATAATAGCTTTTTGAGCAACGAAACGCTCGGGTTTATTTTAATAATTAATTTTATTAATTATTAACTTTTTAAAATATTTAATTTATTGGGTTTTTAATAAATTAAGCGATTGGTTGCGTTTAACGATCGGATTAGCGTTCCGGGCCTTCGTTACGACTAAACGACACTTAAAACGGACCACGAATACACGGGATTACAAAACGAGAGCCCGGGAACCCCCTGAGGGCCCCATTCGGCCGACCCCTCCCCATACCCCCCTTATATTTTAATTTTTGATAAGTTTAGGGGCTTATGTGCTAATTTGTGAAACTAGAGTTTAATATAAATTAATTTGTCCCAACCCTATTATTCCAGTCGACTTTTTTTGGCTCCTCCCTCCCCTTTGGCCGTCGACATCATCACCACCACCATACAATCAATTTTTGATTTTTAGATTAAACCTTGAACACGAAAGTTGTAATTCCCGATCTCCTCTACGCGTTGGTGTATTTAATTTAGCGATCAAAGGTATATTTGCATGAACCCTAAATCTTAAAAATCAGATTTTTATAAAGTTTCATAGTTATGTTGTCAATTGCTCAAGTCTATACGCGTACGTTTTAATTGTAATCGTTATTTTGATTGTTTGATGCGCTAGGGTTTAAAAACAAATTTGTATTTGTTTGATCAGAAAAATTAAGTTTTTCAAATGTTAATTATTATGTTATAATAAGATTCCTTACAAAAAACTATTGAGTTTAGGCTTTGGATTCGCTTGATTTCGTTTCCGTATGATTAAGTTATGTTGATTTGAATTATCGTTGTGTTTTTGTTGCTTGATCAGAAATTTGGTATTGATAGAAAACGAATTGGAATGTGAGACTTATACAAATGGAAATATAATTTAAAAACACTCAAGTTAGACTAGGATATCCTGTCGTTTGCTTATGTATAGCCCGAGTTATGCTAGAATTAGTGTAAATGAAGTTTTATACAGCACTTGCATGAAAATAACCTTGTATGATAAAATGTGTTAACTTCTGTGATTAAAGCTTTGCATATTTGAAAAATAGACAAAAATTACTTCATCTTTCATGTAGATATCATAGGTTATTTGTATCTAGATGTTTGGATAATCGTATGCGAATGTGACTAACGAAATGGGAATCAAATCTGTAAATTGAACACGGTTTTGTACTCTGTGAATCTTGTGAATTGTTTGAGCATGTATTCTTCTGGAAAATGAAACTTAATATGATATATGACTTATTGTTAGTTTATGTCAATCTCTAAAACCTTATGCATTGGGCACAATAGAGCTATACTTTATGTGAATTCTGACTTGAACTGAAAACTGAATGTTCAACTTGCACAAATAAACTGTACAAATTGGCTAAACAAAAGTTTCTAGACTTTTTATATGTGTTACTTTGATTTGTCCTTGAACTATGGCCACTGGTCTTGTATCAATTGCATGTTCCTAACTCCGGATATAGCCAAAATGAAATCAGTGCACGGTCAGAAACTGACTTGGAAAAACCCAAATGTATTCCTTCTGATTCCTGACTTTTAATTGTCGTATGAGTCCCTGGCTGGACTTTTTGGAATTGATTTTGAGTCTAATTATGATCTTTAGTTTGTCATATTTACGTGAATTTTGTATTATGAGATGATGTGCTAAGTATGCTACGTGTTCATAAACTTTGTGCATAACGATAAACTGAAATTGTAAAAATGATCATTCATGACCTAAAACGTATTGTTTGACTTAGGTTTGACATATTGACCAATATTTGACATGAACCTACTGATGTTGACTTTATTTGACTATTTTGACCAAGTTTGACTTTCGATTTGACTTCGGTTGACTTTGTTTGACTTGCATGATATAGTTGACTTTTACTTTGAAACGCGTCGAGTCGAGCAATAAGACAACGTACACTATGAAACCACACTTATTTAAGATACATATATTGACCAACCTACATACGTATAATTAGGTTACATTACTCGGGTCTAAACCGTACAAGTCATTTGTCTTTCATTCCGAGCTTATTCAAAGGTGAGTCTACAGTCCAGCTTTTTACATGTTTTCAGGGATGAGAATACACGCTGTTATATTTACATTTTCAAATACTTTTGTATTGACATGAGTACTACACATATGCATAATGAGTTTGTTCAAAAAGCCTCTAGCTTGAATACTTTTAATACCATCGGTGTAAGCATAATTTAGATGGACGGATCCGTTAGGTTGACAACCTCACCCACTATAAAAGCAGTGGTGTATTTACTTTGAATATTAAATACATTTGAACAAGTGTATAACATTTTACAAGGTAAGGTCGGGTGTAGTAGTTTCTATACTCGGGTTAATGCTAGTATTCAGGTGCTCGGTTCATGCAAGCGATAGAATCTCGTGGTCAATGAAATTAAACTATTTTTCTGATAACTGTTTTTCAGATACTGTTACATTACTTTAAACCTATAGATTCACCAACATTATTTGTTGACCTTTTTTTGCGTGTTGTTATTCTCAGGTCCTTAAGAGGTATGCTTCTGCTGTGTTTGTTGCATGACTGGCCGTGGAGTCAGCATTTGATTTTAAAGAACATTATTTACTTTCGCATTTAAAACTTTTATACTGTTTAAATACTGTTGGTTTGTGGTTACGATCACAACAGTGTTTCTATTTTGGGATTTTTGACTTTTGTTTTTGAAAGTTATTATTTTAAATAAAATTAAATGCGATTGCTTTAAACGTCTCATATAGAGGGCGTAACTGGTAACTGTGGGACTGGAATTAACACGCCGTTAGATGGTATTTTGGCGGGGTGTTATATATCCTCTGGTAGGTCTTCTAAAATATTCGATTGTCTACCCTTAACGTCCATTTTATTTTTATACTGTAAAATAGACAAGGATTAGATTCGTAAAAGACAATTAACAAACAATACAAGCAATTTTTACATAGAACATAAAAGGACAAGCACACTACAATATATATAATACACAACATGATTACAACCCTCTAATCTGAATCACTGGTTTCTTCTTCTTCTGACTTGGTTCCGTTTCCTAATTTTCTAGGGATATATGGTGTTCCTCTAATACGAGACGTCATTTTCCATAATGGTTTAGAAAAACTTGGTGGTTTAGAGGTTCCCGGGTTATTGTTACAATTTAGGAAATACGGACGTTGCCGATACATATAAAGTTCATCGGGGTTGGAATCAGGTTTCTCTATTTTTATACCTTTTCCCTTATTATTTTCTTTTGCTTTATTAAATTGGGTCGAGGTAATTTCTATAACATCATCGGAATCCTCATCGGGATCCGATTCATCGGAAAATTGGTAATCTTCCCAATATTTTGCTTCCTCGGCGGAAACACCATTGACCATTATTGACTTTGGTCCGTTGATTGAGCATTTTCTTTTATTTAATCGATTTACAGTAGGTATCAATATTTCTTCCTCCGAAACCTATTCTTCTTCCGGTTCCTCCTCTTCCGGTTCCTCCTCTTCCGGTTCCTCCTCTTCCGGTTCCTCCTCTTCCGGTTCCTCCTCTTCCGGTTCCTCTTCGGGAATTTGTGAATCTTCCCAAAGTATATTCAACTCTTCATTATTATTAGGTGAGTCGATGGGATTTGTACTAGTGGTAGACATCTATCACACAATATCAAATACATTAAGAGATTAATATATCACATAATATTTACATGTTAATAATATATAGTTTCCAACAAAGTGTTAAGCAATCGTTTTTAAAGAAAACACGGTCGAAGTCCAGACTCACTAATGTATCCTAACAAACTCGATAAGACACACTAATGCAAATTTCTAGTTCTCTAAGACCAATGCTCGGATACCAACTGAAATGTCCTGTTCATATTGATTATAAACGTTCCATATTAATTGATTTCGTTGCGAGGTTTTGACCTCTATATGAGACATTTTTCAAAGACTGCATTCGTTTTTAAAACAAACCATAACCTTTATTTTATCGACAAGGTTTAAAGGACACCACCTAGATTATCAGAAATGATAATCTAAAAATATCACACTTACACACTACCAATACATATTGGTTTACAATATTAATATGTTACAACAAAGTAAATTTCGAATGCAGTTTTAAACAATATTATACAAGCATGCTGACTCCACATCTTGTCCATATATTAGCATGCAACAGCGGAAGCTCTTAATAATCACCTGAGAATAAATATGCTTTAAACGTCAACAAAAATGTTGGTGAGTTATAGGTTTAACCTATATATTTATCAAATCTTAATAATAGACCACAAGATTTCATATTTCAATACACATCCCATACATAGAGATAAAAATCATTCATATGGTGAACACCTGGTAACCGACATTAACAAGATGCATATAAGAATATCCCCTATCATTCCGAGACATCCATCGGACATGTTAAAACAACATCGAAGTACTAAAGCATCCGCTACAAAGGATGGGGTTTGTTGAGCCCAATAGATCTATCTTTAGGATTCGATTAATTAGTAGACTAGTTTACTAATTCTTAGGTTACCAAGTAAAAGGGGCATATTCGACTTCGATCGTTCAAACATAGAAAGTAGTTTCATGTACTTGTGTCTATTTTGTAAATCATTTATAAAACTGCATGTATTCTCATCCCAAAATATTAGATTTTAAAAGTGGGACTATAACTCACTTTCACAGATTTTTACTTCGTCGGGAAGTAAAACTTGGCCACTGGTCGATTCATGAACCTTTAACAAATATGTACATATATATCAAAGTATGTTCAAATATATTTACAACATTTTTAATACGTTTTAATGTTTTAAGTTTATTAAGTCAGTTGTCCTCGCTAGTAACCTACAACTAGTTGTTCATAGTTAGATGTACAGAAATAAATTGATATATATTATCTTGACCCAATCCACAACCCAGTGTATACACGTCTCAGGCTAGATCACAACTCAAAGTATATATATTTTTGGAATCAACCTCAACCCTGTATAGCTAACTCCAACATTACTGCATATAGAGTGTCTATGGTTGTTCCATATAATATATATAGATGGGTCGATATGATATGTCAAAACATTTGCATACGTGTCTATGGTATCCCAAGATTACATAATATATTAGAATACATGTATAATACAATATAATTTAGCTAGGATATGATTTGTATAGAATTGTTACAATATTTCCCGTAGCTGCAACAATCAAAAAATATCCAATCTTGTTTTACCCATAACTTCTTCGTTTTAAATCCGTTTTGAGTGAATCAAATTGCTATGGTTTCATATTGAAGTCTATTTTATGAATCTTAATAGAAAAAGTATAGGTTTATAGTTGGAAATATAAGTTACAAGTCATTTTTGTAAGAGATAGTCATTTCAGTCAAAAGAACGACGTCTTGATGACCATTTTGAAAAACATACTTCTACTTTGAGTTTAACCATAATTTTTGGATATACTTTCATGTTCATAAGAAAAATCATTTTCCCAGAAGAACAACTTTTAAATCAAAGTTTATCATAGTTTTTAATTATCAAACCCAAAACAGCCCGCGGTGTTACTACGACTGCGTATATCCGGTTTTACGGTGTTTTGGTGTTTTCAGGTTTTAAATCATTAAGTTAGCATATCATATAGATATATAACATGTGTTTAGTTGATTTTAAAAGTCAAGTTATAAGGATTAACTTTTGTTTGCGAACAAGTTTAGAATTAACTAAACTATGTTCTAGTGATTACAAGTTTAAACCTTCGAATAAGGTAGTTTTATATATATGAATCAAATGATGTTGTGAACATCATTACTACCTCAGGTTTTGTGGATAAACCTACTGGAAATGAGAAAAATAGATCTAGCTTCAAAGGATCCTTGGATGACTTGAAAGTTCTTGAAGCAAAATCATGACACGAAAACAAGTTCAAGTAAGATTTCCACTCGAAATAAGATTGTTATAGTTATAGAAATTGAATAAAAGTTTAAATATGAGTATTACCTTGTATTAGAAAGATATCTTACTGTAAATAAGAAAAATTTCTTGAGGTTGGATGATCACTTTACAAGATTGGAAGTAAGCTAGCAAACTTGGAAGTATTCTTGATTTTATGAAACTAGAACTTATAGAATTTATGAAGAATACTTAGAACTTGAAGATAGAACTTGAGAGAGATCAATTAGATGAAGAAAATTGAAGAATGAAAGTGTTTTTAGGTATTTTTGGTCATTGGTATATGGATTAGATATAAAGGATATGTAATTTTGTTTACATGTAAATAAGTCTTGAATGATTACTAATATTTTTATAATTTTATGAGATATTTCATGCTAGTTGCCAAATGATGGTTCCCACATATGTTAGGTGACTCACATGGGCTGCTAAGAGTTGATCATTGGAGTGTATATACCAATAGTACATACATCTAAAAGCTGTGTATTGTACGAGTACGAATACGTGTGTATACGAGTAGAATTGTTGATGAAACTGAACGAGGATGTAATTATAAGCATTTTTGTTAAGTAGAAGTACTTTGATAAGTGTCTTGAAGTCTTTAAAAAGTGTATGAATACATATTAAAACACTACATGTAAATACATTTTAACTGAGTCATTAAGTCATCGTTAGTCGTTACATGTAAATGTTGTTTTAAAACCTTTAGGTTAACGATCTTGTTAAATGTTGTTAACCCATTGTTTATTATATTTAAAGAGATGTTAAATTGTTACATTATCATGATATTATGATATATAATATATCTTAGTATGATATATGTACAGTTAAATGTCGTTACAACGATAATCGTTACGTATATGTCTCGATTCGAAATCATTAAGTTAGTAGTCTTATTTTTACATATGTAGTTCATTGTTAATACACTTAATGATATATTTACTTATCATTTAACATAGTTAACCAAGTGTATCAATATCTTAATATGATTCATATGTACTTAGTAATACGTTGTTATAACGATAATCGTTATATATAACGTTTTCGAGTTTCTTATTTCAATAGTCTCATTTTTATGTATATAACTCAGTGTTAAAATTCCTAATGAGATACTTACTTATCATAATACCATGTTAACTATATATATAACCATATATATGTCATCATATAGTTTTTACAAGTTTTAACGTTCGTGAATCACCGATAAACTTGGGTGGTCAATTGTCTATATGAAACCTGTTTCAATTAATCAAGTCTTAACAAGTTTGATTACTTAACATGTTGGAAACACTTAATCATGTAAATAACAATTTCATTTAATATATATAAGCATGGAAAAGTTCGGGTCACTACAGTATCGATTAGAACTACCAACTGAACTCAGTCAAGTACATGATGTGTTTTATGTCTCGAATCTTAAAAGGTGTCTTGCTGATGACACACTTGTTATTCCTTTGGATGATGTCCGCATTGACGAGCAAATGCACTTCGTTGAAGAACCTATAGAAATCATGGAAGGAGAGGTCAAACAAACGCGTAAGAGCAACATACCTATCGTTAAAGTCCGTTGAAATTCGCGTAGAGGCCCCGAATATACCTTGGAACGCAAAGACCACATGATACGGAATTATCCCCATCTCTTCTCAACTGCTGATGCATACGAGGAATCTACTTAAAACTTCGGGACGAAGTTTCTAATAAGGGGGAGGTACTATAACGAACCTCATTTTTCCATTCTATATTTTTTCCTTAATTAAATGCCCAACTATATAATTAAACTTAATGATTAAACTTTAATCAATAATTGTCAAGTGTTAAGAATTATAAAATATAATAATCAACTTTGTGTAATAAACGACAAGTTAATAAAAGATAAAAAAATAATAATGAGCTAATAAACTTTTGTGAACAAAATAAATAACCTTAAATCTTGTATACTTAAATAATTAAACTTAGATACTTAAGGAACTATTTAGGCTAATCTAAAGTACAAGGTTTAAAACGAAAAATTTCCAAAACTCTCCCATGCATGCACTAGCCGAATTTTAAAGGGTAAAATTACCCTTTTGCCCCTCAAATTTTCGACCAAGCAACCCCCCATCACCTCCTCAATAATCGTGACTTGTTCCCTAAGTAAAACTTAACCTAAACCTAATTCTAGAATTCTCTAAACCCTCCTATAAATAGAGACCTAGGCTAACCCATATTCTTGTACCAAATAAAAATCACAAAAATCTCTCTCAAAACCCTCTCTCCCTCTCCTAGTTTCGGCCAAGAATCCGAAACCACCACCATCATCGAATTCATCATCATCATCTTCAAGATCGTCAAGTGATCTTCAAGTTGTTCGTCGTGATCTTCGCGTTCTTCGAAGATCTTCAAAGGTGTTCATCAATCTTCAAGTGTTTGATCTTCATCTTCAAGCCATCATCATCTTTTTCTTGTTAATCTTCATAGATCTTCATCAAGGTAAAAACCCTAGATCCAAAACTTTTAAATCTTACTTTCAATTCATGTTTTCATAATTACATTCATGCATGATCTTAACATCTATATTGTTTATGTAATATATATATATATATATATATATATATATATATATATATATATATATATATATATATATATATATATACACACACACATATACATATACCTACGGTTCTATAAAAAATGAATTTTTGTGTTTGATATTTAAACCCTAGGAGATTGTTAGAAGATTTGTTAATGATTAAAAAAGGTAACAAGATATATACATACTATAAATAGATACACCATGCATATATGTAAATATATATATATATATATATATATATATATATATATATATATATATATATATATATATATATATATATATATATATATATATATATATATATATATATATATATATATATTTTCAGCCATATATATATACATATATATGGCTGAATATATATTAAATATATATACATATACATATATATGGCTGAATATATATTAAATATATATACATATACACGATTTATATATACATATACATATTAAATAAATAAAACCCTAATTAAACCTAACCCTAATTATTAAACCCTAAAATATTAATTAAACCCTACTCATTTATTACTAATATTAAATACTACTTTAACTAACTAAAACCCTAATACTACTATATACTACTAACACTTACACTTATACTATTATTAACACATATACTATACTACTTATATTATAACACCTAAAAACATATTGGATATATATAGATCATTTAACTTTCTTGACGAATGGTTTCTACGAAACTCTAGGCGAAAGGGTTTGGATTTTCCGATTTAAAGGATGTTGTAGCTCAAACCCCTAGACTTGAAATGGACACACTCTTAAAATAGAAACTTTCTAATTATAGAAACTTACTAAAATAAGAAACTTACTAAAAATGGAAACTTTCTAAAAGTGGAAACTTACTAGGAATGGAAACTTAGTAAAACGAACTATACTTAAAACACTTTCATACTTAAACTTAAACTTGGGCAACACATTTAACTACTCTTAAATGTCAATAGGTTGACTTTCTTCTTACGTTCATCCAAACTTTCTATTCCGAGGAATAACCATCTCTCTCTACTTACTAAGGTGAATTCATAGCCCCACTCTTTATTGCTAGCAACTTATTTAACTTTTATTGGGGTGAGACACATGCTACTTTCACTATTTACAATTTAGACACAAGTACCAACTGTTAAACTATGCTATACCCGGCTATGTCTGACTAAGTCCCTACAGTGATTTTTTTAATTGCTCGTTAAATGCATATTTAATTATTGGGGGTAGGCGTATCGGGAGTAACGTCCCCGATACATTTGACCAAGTCATTGTATTACTTAATAATGAAATTAAACCGACGAGTATAGACACAACTTGTCATTGGGGCAAACTTGAACGTTTAGTCTAAATATCACGAACTGGCATAACTTTTTGATCCCTGCGAGATCAACTTTATAAACTAAATCTTGTGGTCTAAAACAACGGTCAAACATATTTGTTAAACCTATGAACTTCACTCAACCTTTTTGGTTGACACTTTAGCATGTTTTGTCTCAGGTGCTGATTGATCAAGCTTACTTACTTACTACTTATGTGATGCTACTTGGACTTAGGATCAAGAGATATCGCATTTATTATTCTTGTATTTAAAACAATTACTTTATTGTAATTTCCATTATTGTAACGACATTTCATTTTTCGCTGCGTACTCAATAAAGTTTGTTTTATCATTTAGTATTGTTCTCGTATATTATAATATGTTGGTTTATTTGATATTAAGTCACATTTCACCCAGGCCCTAACTGGGGGTGTGATAGATTTAGTCACCGTTTTTTTTCAAATCGTGTATTTTTTCGAGATCTATCCGTTGGAAAACTACCGTAGGCGGTTTGTCCCAAATATTTTTCCAAACGACCTTTGCTTTTTTTGACGCCGTTTTGACCGTTTTCAATTTCTTTCATATTATTCCTTTTGTGTATGCATGACTTTGCATGGTATATGTAGTTTTAAGGTCTATTATTTCACTCACAATGTAAATATGCATAACGCATATAATTTTGAATCTAATGTCACTTCATTAAACACGCTTTTTAAATCACAAAGATGTGCCGCCAAATGGAGTAACATTTGGCGGCGCGTCACCTTTGGTTTCAGATTGTGCTGAACTTCTCCAGATCACCCTAAAAAGACCCTAAAATAAAGAATCTCAGAAAGTGTCTTGCCATTTCGGGTCATCAGGATGCCAAAAAAAGATATTTTACTCATTTTTAATGTTCTCTTTGAACGTTTTCAATTTATATCGTATTATTAGTTTTGTGTACGCATGACTTAGCATGGTATATATAGTTTTAAGGCCTATTATTTCACTCGTATTGTAATTACGTATAACGCATATAATTTCGAATCTAATGTCACTTCATTAAACATGCTTTTTAAATCATTAATATGCGCCGCCAGATGGAGTAGCATTTGGCGGCGCATAACCTTCGTTTTCAGATTGTGCTGAAATTCTCAAGATCACCCTAAAACTGCCGAACGAGCAAGACTCTCTGAACGTGCTTGCCATTCGAGGTCATACAGAATCCAAAAAAGACATCTTTTCTGCCAAATATGTACCACGCACCAAACACCACCGACGGTCCGTGGTGCTTGGTGTCTTTGGCCAAAATGTTAGATCTATCGTATCTTTTGACTCGTAGCTCCGATTTAGTTACCGTTGTTTTTCAAATCGTGTATTTTTTCGAGAACTATCCATTGGCAAAATGTCGTAGGCGGTTTATCCCAAATATTTTTTGAAACGAGACCTCTAAAGCCTTCAATTTTGCATTTTTTGACGCTGTTTTGACCGTTTTCAATTTCTTTCATATTATTCTTTTTATGTATATGACTTTGCATGGTACATATAGTTTTTAGGTGTATTATTTCACTCACAGTGTAATGATGTATAACGCATATAATTTTGAATCTAATGTCACTTCATTAAACACGCTTTTTAAATCACAAAGATGCGCCGCCAAATGGAGTAACATTTGGCGGAGTAACATTTGGCGGCGCATCACCTTTGGTTTCAGATTGTGCTGAAATTCTTCATATCACCCAAAAAAGACCCTAAAATCAAAAATCTCGGAAAGTGTCTTGCCATTCGAGGTTGTCAGGATGCCAAAAAAAGACATTTTACCCATTTTTAATGTTCTCTTTGAACGTTTTCAATATATATTGTATTATTAGTTATGTGTACGCATGACTTAGCATGGTATATATAGTTTTAAGGCCTATTATTTCAGTCGCAATGTAATTATGTATAACGCATATAATTTCGAATCTAATATAACTTCATAAACATGCTTTTTAAATCATTAATATGCGCCGCCAGATGGAGTAGAATTTGGCGGCGCATAACCTTCGGTTTCAGATTGTGCTAAAATTCTAAAGATCACCCTAAAATGACCGAACGAGCAAGACTCTCTGAACGTGCTTGCCATTCGAGGTCGTATAGATTCCAAAAAAACATCTTTCCTGCCAAATTTTCACCACGCACCAAACACCACCGACGGTCCGTGGTGCTTGGTGTTTTGTGACTTTGGCCAAAATGTTAGATCTATCGTATCTTTTGACTCGTAGCTCCGATTTAGACACCTTTTTTTCAAATCATGTATATTTTCAAGATCTATCCGTTGGCAAACTGCCTTAGGCGGTTTGTCTCAAATATTTTTCGAAACGATAGCTCTAAAGCCTTCAATTTTGCCTTTTTGACGATGTTTTGACCGTTTTCAATTTCTTTCATATTATTCCATTTGTGTATGCATGATTTTGCATGGTACATATAGTTTTAAGGTCTATTATTTCACTCACAATGTAATGATGTATAACGCATATAATTTTGAATCTAATGTCACTTCATTAAACACGCTTTTTAAATCACAAAGATGCACCGCCAAATGGAGTAACATTTGGCGGCGCATCACATTTGGTTTCAGATTGTGCTGAAATTCTCCAAATCACCCTAAAAAGACCCTAAAATCAAGAATCTCGAAAAGTGTCTTGCCATTCGAGGTCGGCAAGATGCCGAAAAAAGACATTTTACTCATTTTTAATGTTCTCTTTGAACGTTTTCAATTTATATCGCATTATTAGTTTTGTGTACGCATGACTTAGCATGGTATATATAGTTTTAAGGCCTATTATTTCACTCGCAATGTGATTATGTATAACGCATATAATTTCGAATCTAATATAGCTTCATTAAACATGCTTTTTAAATCATTAATATGCGCCGCCAGATGGAGTAGCATTTGGCGGCGCATATCCTTCAGTTTAAGATTGTGCTGAAATTCTCAAGATAACCCTAAAACAGCCGAACGAGCAAGACTTTCTGAACTTGCTTGCCATTCGAGGTCATATAGATTCCAAAAAAGACATCTTTCCTGCCAAATTTGCACCACGCACCATACACCACCGACAGTCCGTGGTGCTTGCTGTTTTGTGTCTTTGGCTAAAATGTTAGATCGATCGTATTGTTTGACTCGTAGCTCCAATTGAGTCACCGTTTTTTTTCAAATCATGTATTTTTTTCGAGATCTATCCATTGGCAAACTGCCGTAGGCGGTTTATCCCAAATATTTTTTCGAAACAAGACCTCTAAAGCCTTCAATTTTGCTTTTTTGATGTTGTTTTGACCGTTTTCAATTTATTTCATGTTATTCCTTTTGTATGCATGACTTTGCATGGTACATATAGTTTTAAGGTCTATTATTTCACTCACAATGTAAATATACATAACGCATATAATTTTGAATCTAATGTCACTTCGTTAAAAACGCTTTTTAAATCACAAAGATGCGCCGCCAAATGGAGTAACATTTGGCGGCGCATCACCTTTGGTTTCTGATTGTGCTAAAATTTTCCAGATCACCCTAAAAAGACCCTAAAATCAAGAATCTCGGAAAGTGTTTTGCCATTCGAGGTCGTCAGGATGCCAAAAAAGACATTTTACTCATTTTTAATGTTCTCTTTAAACGTTTTCAATTTATATCGTATTATTAGTTTTGTGTACATTACTTAGCATGGTATATATAGTTTTAAGGCCTATTATTTCACTCGTAATGTAATTATGTACAACGCATATATTTTTGAATCTAATATCACTTTATTAAACATGCTTTTTAAATCATTAATATGCACCGCCAGATGGAGTAGCATTTGGCAGCGCATAACCTTCGGTTTTAGATTGTGCTGAAATTCTAAATATCACCCTAAAATGGCCTAAGGAGCATGACACTCTGAACGTGCTTGCCATTCGAGGTCGTATAGATTCTAAAAAGGACATCTTTCCAACCAAATTTGCACCACGCACCAAACACCACCGACGGTCGGTGGTGCTTGGTATTTTGTGTCTTTGGCCAAAATGTTAGATTTATCGTATCTTTTGACTCGTAGATCCGATTAAGTCACTGTTTTTTTTTTCAAATCGCGTATTTTTTCGAGATCTATCCGTTGGCAAACTCCCGTAGGCATTTTGTCCCAAATATTATTTGAAACGAGACCGCTAAAGCCTTCAATTTTGCATTTTTGACGCTGTTTTGACCGTTTTCAATTTCTTTCATATTATTCCTTTTGTGTATGCATGACTTTGCATGGTACATATAGTTTTAAGGTCTATTATTTCACTCACAATGTAATGATGTATAACGCATATAATTTTGAATCTAATGTCACTTCATTAAACACGATTTTTTAAATCACAAAGATGCGCCGCCAAATGGAGTAACATTTGGCGGCGCATCACCTTTGGTTTCAGATTGTGCTGAAATTCCCCAGATCACCCTAAAAAGACCCTAAAATCAAGAATCTCGGAAAGTGTCTTGCCATTCGAGGTCGTCAGGATGCCGAAAAAAGTTATTTTACTCATTTTTAACGTTCTCTTTGAACGTTTTCAGTTTATATCGTATTATTAGTTTTGTGTACGCATGACTTAGCATGGTATATATAGTTTTAAGGCCTATTATTTCACTCGTAATGTAATTATGTATAATTCATATAATTTCGAATATAATATTACTTCATTAAACATGCTTTTTAAATCATTAATATGCGTCGCCAGATGGAGTAGCATTTGGCGGCGCATAACCTTCGGTTTCAGATTGTGCTGAAATTCTCAAGATCACCCTAAAATTTCCGAACGAGCAAGACTTTCTGAACGTGTTTGCCATTCGAGGTCATATAGAATCCAAAAAAGACATATTTCCTGCCAAATTTTCACCATGCACCAAACACTACCGACGGTCCGTGGTACTTGGTGTGTTGTGTCTTTGGCCAAAATGTTAGATCTATGGTATCTTTTGACTCGTAGCTCCGATTTAGTCACCGTTTTTTTTAAATCGTGTATTTTTTCGAGAACTTTCTGTTGGCAAACTGCCGTAGGAGGTTTGTCCCAAATATTTTTTGAAACGAGACCTCTAAAGCCTTCAATTTTGCATTTTTTGACGCTGTTTTGACCGTTTTCAATTTCTTTCATATTATTCCTTTTGTATATGCATGACTTTGCATGGTACATATAGTTTTAAGGTCTATTATTTCTCTCACAACGTAATAATGTATAACGCATATAATTTTGAATCTAATGTCACCTCATTAAACACGCTTTTTAAATCATAAAGATGCGCCACCAAATGGAGTAACATTTGGCGGCGCATCACCTTTGGTTTCAGATTGTGCTGAAATTCTCCAGATCACCCTAAAAAGACCCTAAAATCAAAAATCTCGGAAAGTGTCTTGCCATTCGAGGTCGTCGGGATACCGAAAAAAGACATTTTACTCATTTTTAATGTTCTCTTTGAACATTTTCAATTTATATCATATTATTAGTTTTGTGTACGCATGACTTAGCATGGTATATATAGTTTTAAGGCATATTATTTCACTCGCAATGTAAATATGTATAATGCATATAATTTTGAATCTAATATAACTTCATTAAATATGCTTTTTAAATCATTAATATGCGCCGCCAGATAGAGTTGCATTTGGCGGCGCATAACCTTCGGTTTCAGATTGTGCTGAAATTCTCAAGATCACCCTAAAACGGCCAAACGAGCAAGACTCTATGAACGTGCTTACCATTCGAGGTTGTATAGAATCCAAAAAGACATATTTCCTGCCAAATTTGCACCACGCACCAAACACCACCGACGGTCCGTGGTGCTTGGTATTTTGTGACTTTGACCAAAATGATAGATCTCTCGTATCTTTTGACTCGTTGCTCCGATTTAGTCCCCGTTTTTTTCAAATCGTGTATTTTTTTCGAGATATATCCATTGGAAAACTGCCTTAGGCGGTTTGTCCCAAATATTTTTCAAAACGAGACCTATAAAGCCTTCAATTTTGCCTTTTTGACGCTGTTTTGACCGTTTTCAATTTCTTTCATATTATTTGTTTTGTGTATGCATAATTTTGCATGGTACATATAGTTTTAAGGTCTATTATTTCACTCACAATGTAATGATGTATAACGCATATAATTTTGAATCTAATATCACTTCATTAAACAAGCTTTTTAAATCATAAAGATGCGCCGCCAAATGGAGTAACATTTGGCGGCGCATCACCTTTGGTTTCAGATTGTGCTGAAATTCTCCAGATCACTCTAAAGAGACCCTAAAATCAAGAATCTTGGAAAGTGTCTTGCCATTCGAGGTCATCAGGATGCCGAAAAAAAAAATTTTACTCATTTTTAATGTTCTCTTTGAACGTTTTCAATTTATATCGTATTATTAGTTTTGTGTACGCATGACTTAGCATGGTATATATAGTTTTAAGGCCTATTATTTCACTCGCAATGTAATTATGTACAATGCATATATTTTCGAATTTAATATCACTTTATTAAACATGCTTATTAAATCATTATTATGCACCGCCAGATGGAGTAGCATTTGGCGGCGCATAACCTTCGGTTTCAGATTGTGGTGAAATTCTAAAGATCACCCTAAAATGTCCTAAGGAGCATGCCTCTCTGAACGTGCTTGCCATTCGAGGTCGTATAGATTCTAAAAAGACATCTTTCCTGCCAAATTTGTGTGATGACCCGGAAATTTCCGATCAAATTTAAACTTTAATCTTTATATGTTTCCAACACGATAAGAAAAATCTGTAATGTTGTGTCTTGAAAATGTTGAACTGTGTTCATATATATACATTTGACCTTTGACTAATCCCGAGGATTCACGAATAATTGTTTGTAAATAAATATATGTATATATATAAGTGTACGTATTGAAAATAATAAAAGATAAATGACTTATTAGAAGTAAATATGTAAAATAATATATACAAGATAAGAAATTTTTTTTGTAGATATATATGATTCCTGTGATAATTATTATCATAGGAATATTGAAAAATATATATAAATTATAAATACTATATGCATGAATTTATTTCTATAATGAGAGAATATTATAGTAAATATATATATATACAATACCTATATACATAAGACAATTTCATTTTTATATTTAATATGCATACACTTATTAAATAACGTATTTATAATAAGTATACAACACATACTATCATATAACATATAATGTATAATTATAATGTATAATTTTATTATGATAAGTGTAATTACAAGTTAAAAGATAGTTATTATATTGCCATTAATACTTTTATTATTATTGCTAAAATAAATATCAATAGTAATAAAACCAGTATTATTAATATTATTATTTTAATATATAATTTATTGATATAAAAATTGAAACATGTAATTGATATATCTTTATTCCTATTAGATATTATCATTTCCAATATCATTAAGAATCATTACTATTAAAAATTTTATTATTAATATTAAGATATAACTTATTATCATAATATATTATTATTACTACTAAAAATCATTTTTATTATAAATAGCATTATCTTAGTTACTTTCATTACTATTCTTATTATTAGTTTTATTAATATTATTAATATATTTATTAATTAAGAAAAACCCATGAATTACATATATATAGATGTATAAAGATCAGGTATACAAAATACAATTTATACATCAAAACAGCAATTTATATATATATAATAAAATATTATACAGATTTATATGTAGGGAAAACAGTATTTTTTTTCTTTTCATTTACGAAATTGTATTAATAAATCAAATAAATCATAAATCTGTTTTATATATATACATCAGATAAGACTCTTCAGCTAGTAATCTTTTGTCAACCAGAATTCGAACTACTCTGTAAACGTCGCATTCAGTTGTACGAATAAAGATTAAATCACTATAACAACGTCAATTCTGTTAGCAATCATAGTCACTTTTATTTGTTTATTTTCTTTTCTGACCCCATTGTCGGATTGAGAAAAACTGGTAACACAGGCATAATATAAGCGACTAATTCATGATATAATTCAGACACCCCAAACCCTTTTCACTATCTTTATCGAATTACAAAGGCATGTGTTTGATTAAAGCTATAAAATTTTTTTATTTATTTATAACAGCTCGATGAACTCTGTTTTGATTTATTAAAATCAAAAACTTGATATTGAATGAATTTCCAAAAACTAAAACTGCAGTCTTGTCAGGATTATACTAAAACTTTCTTCAAAATCTCAGGATCCAATCTTTCTTATCGAGTTAGAATTATGGAGTCAAAGTTAAACTATAAAAAGTCAACATGATGTTCTTCAACAAATTCGAGTTCCCTTTTATGTTTTAATTCAAATTGATGGTTCCTAAAGTTTCTGAAAACGATTTACAATCAACTTCATATAGAAACTTTCTTTTAAAACGTCCTTAAAATCAAAATCAATTAATTTTTTCTCTTTTCTATTCAGCGACGGGCTGAATCAATTTTTTTTTGTTATTTTTGTTTTATGTTAATCTGTTAACAATCACAAACCATTATGTTATATGAAATTCAAGTTTTTGAATCAAGTTGGTAATTAAATGTTGGAGTGGAGGTCTGGTCCCTGGTCGATCTCGTGACTGAAAGGAAGAGGATGAGGAAACAGAAACATAGGTTATATAGAAATTAGATTGATATTAAAACAGAGAAAACAGATATGGCTGAGAGGTTATGGGGAGTTATGAATGATCGAGAGGTCGTGGGTTCGAGCCCGGGCATGGGTTGCTAATTCTTTTTTTGGCGATTTTCCTCTAAGGTAGTATTTTATTTGTTATGATTATTATTATCATTATTATTATGAGTAATATTATTATTATTAGTATTGTTATTAATATGTATTATGAATATCATCATTATTAATATGATTAATATGATTAGTATTAGTCTATAATTACTCGCACTATTATTATTATTATGTTAGTTATTAGTATTAACGAAATGATTATTAATAAAATTTATAATATTATCATTTTATTACTAGTATTATCATTTAAAAAAAATTATTAGTATTATCATTACTAATATTATTGTTATTAGTAGCATTGTTATTATTATTGTATTATTATTAAATATTAATATTATGTTTTCAAAGTTATTAAACATATCAATAACATAAATATATAATAAAAGATGTTATATTAAGGATTATAGAAAGTGGTTATAATTTTATGAATCCATGTAAAAATTATATATATGATTACAAATTAGGGCTATAAGAAGCTATAGTCATCAGTATAGAAAGTAAACACAAAAATTATGATTATCGTGACCATGAAAATAAAGGTTTATAATATGGTTGAGATTGTAAATATAGAAAATTTTAGTATAAATATTATTATGAAAATGATTAGAATTTTAACCAAATTATGATTTCAAAGAATTTCAAAAATTATTATAACTATTGTCACCATGGTTATTATAATACAATTTAGTAGTATTATCATTATTAATATCATTGTTTTTATTAACATTATTATTATCACCTTTATTATTATTGTTATTATAAAATATCAATATTATTACTAATATTAATATTATCATAATTAATAACTTCATAAACAAATGATCTTCATATAAGATATATTTAATATACATAACTTAACCATATTAATATTTTTATTTATTCAAAATATATGAAAGGAATATATTTAAACAAATAATGAAACCTATAAATTATTAATATAAAAATGACATCACTAAATAAATATATAAATATTTGTTCGATTACGAGTATATGTTTTAATAGATATACAAATGATATAGGTTCGTGAATCCGAGGCCAACCCTGCATTGTTCAGTTGTTCAATATAGTCATATGTATTTTTACTACAAAATACAATAGGTGAGTTCCATTACTCCCTTTTTAAATGCTTTTGCAATATATATTTTTGGGACTGAGAATACATGCACTGCTTTTATAAATGTTTTATGAAATAGACACAAGTAATCGAAACTACATTATATGGTTGAATTATCGAAATCGAATATGCCCCTTTTTATTAAGTCTGGTAATCTAAGAATTAGGGAACAGACACCCTAATTGACGTGAACTCTAAGGATAGATCTATCGGTCTCAACAAGCCCCATCCAAAGTACCGGATGCTTTAGTACTTCAAAATTTATATCATGTCCGAAGGAGGATCCCGGAATGATGGGGATATTCTTATATGCATATTGTGAATGTCGGTTACCAGGTGTCCAATCCATATGAATGATTATTTTTGTCTCTATGCATGGGACGTTTATTCATGAGAACTGAAAAATGAAAATCTTGTGGTCTATTAAAATGATGGATATGATTATTTATGTTAAACTAATGAACTCACCAACCTTTTGGTTGACACTTTAAAGCATGTTTATTCTCAGGTATTAAAGAAATCTTCCGCTGTGCATTTGCTCATCTTAGAGATATTACTTGGAGTCATTCATGACATATTTCAAAAGACGTTGCATTCGAGTCGTTGCGTTCATCAAGATTATTATTAAGACAATTATAGTTAGATATATTATGAAATGGTATGCCTGCCTTCAACGTTCGATGAAATGAAAGATTGTCTTTTCAAAAACAAATGCAATGTTTGTAAAATGTATCATATAGAGGTCAAGTACCTCGCGATGTAATCAACTGTTGTGAATCGTTTATAATCGATATGGACTTCGTCCGGATGGATTAGGACGGGTCCTTTCAGTTGGTATCAGAGCGGTGGTCTTAGTGAACTAGGTCTGCATTAGTGTGTCTGACTGAGAAGTTGTTAGGATGCATTAGTGAGTCTGGACTTCGACCGTGTCTGCATGTCAAAAGTTTTGCTTATCATTTCGTGTCGAAAATTACCTGCTTATCATTCTTAGAGAATCACTTGCTTATCATCCTTAGTCTAGACACATCTTATTGCATTGATTGCATGATTAGTGTATAGATAAATTCATATCTTAGCATATCTGCTAATTCATATCTTAGCGTATCTGTTATTGTAAACTTTGCCTGTCATTTTCTGTAGATTCCTCCGTAACTTATGGAATTTTAGTATTATATATGCATATGTAAATTATGTATTGCAGGGTACTAATGTACATCCTATAATCTATTTCTTATCAAAAATCCTTCATCTGATCGTACGATATGAATCCCTCAACCAGTTCGAGTCCCTCAGATTCCGATAGATATTCCGATAGTTATTCCGACAGTTATTCCGACATGGATATTCACCTAAGCTCCGAGAGCGGTGTCACCAGAATGAATCAATCAATCAACCATCCCCAATTCATCTGATGGGTTCGTAGTCGACTTAATCAATGGAGACGCGAAGAAGGCGATCCCTTCCACCAACCGAATTCACCTTTTGACAATGAACCTGAAGCACTTACCGGTGAACCTGTTCGTAACATCACTTTCACCCTCATTTCCCAAATATCTCGCCACGACTATATCATAACTCAGGTTTTAAACCTTATTCGTCCGCTCGTTACGACCGACAATCACCCCGGAGTAATCGAAGAAGTCAACGAACTTCGCGCTCAAGTAATCAATTTGGAGAACATGGTGCAAAACTTACCAGCTTCAGCAACATCACCGGCACCAACAGTACCAACAGTAACAACACCAGTACTATCAACAATCCATGCCTCAACATCTCATTCTGTACCTCGAGTAAAATTATCGTTCCACGAATCGTTCTACATCATTTATCTTCGTTCGGCATGGCCATTATATAATCTCTAATGTTTTAGAGATTAGTTATTCTTATTCTAACGGTAAATCAAATGAGTCTAATATCATACTGACTCATTAAATCCATGATTACATCAGAAGAAAATATATATGTATATATGTTTTCATAAAGATGGTAATTAAAAATCTTTTTGTACAAACTGTTAACGATGAAAATATTTTAACGGGTAGGTAATACCCGGGGAATATTTAAGATTCACATTAATAAGTTACATTGTATACTCTTCGAATCTGATTCAACGGTCATTTAATATCCTACTTACATCCAATGATATACAAATCCGTTCACCACAGAATAACCCTTTTCATTCAATTTTCATATTTGGATTTTGATCTATTAGAATTCAACAAGTGGCATAATGAAGAAATAATGGACACAATAAAAATTGATTAGAAACAGACTAATTAACAATATAGAAATTTGTTAAGAAACCACGCTAACAAGATCCTAGCTAACTGTTCCTAGCTAACTGTTAATTCCATAGTACATTTTATTTATCGCAATTTAATTATCGCAATTTATTTTATCGTAATTTTAATTCTCGCAATTTTATTTAACGTCATTTAATTTCTGTTATTTACTTTACGCACTTTATTTATCGTCATTTATTTTCTGTTATTTACTTTACACACTTTAAATATTGGGACACGTATACAAGGTTTTGACATATCATATCGATGCATCTATATATATTGTTTGGAATCACCACAGACACTCTATATGCAGTAATGATCGATGAAAGGACCCGTTCATATACATTATAAATGATTCACAATAGTTGATTACATCGCGAGGTATTTGACCTCTATATGATACATTTTACAAACATTGTATTCGTTTTTAAAAGACAAACTTTCTTTACAACGAAAGTTGATGGCATGCACACCATTTCATAATACATCCAACTATAATTGACATAATAATAATCTTGATGAACTCAATGACTCGAATGCAACGTCTTTCAAAATATGACATGAATGACTCCAAGTAATATCCTTAAAATGAGCTAATGCACAGCGGAAGATTTCTTTAATACCTGAGAATAAACATGCTTTAAAGTGTCAACCAAAAGGTTGGTGAGTTCATAGGTCTATCATAACAATCATTTCAATATATTAATAGACCACAAGATTTCCGTTTATAAATATATGTACACTCGCAAGTGTATAAAAGTATTCTATAAATTGTAGGCACCCAGTAACAAGCCTTAACATTCATGTTTTACCCTCTGAAGTACACCAGATCAGGTGTGCTTAAAATAACCTCGAAGTACTAAAGCATCCCATAGTCAGAATGGGGTTTGTCAGGCCCAATAGATCTATCTTTAGGATTCGCGCCTACCGTACATAGACAAGTAGTTTAATGTTACCAAGCTAAGGGTATATTTCTGGTTTAAACCCACGTAGAATTAGTTTTAGTACTTGTGCCTATTTCGTAAAACATTTATAAAAACAGCGCATGTATTCTCAGTCCCAAAAATATATATAAAAGGGAGCAAATGAAACTCACCATACTGTATTTCGTAGTAAAAATACATATAACGTCATTTAACAAGTGCAAGGTTGGCCTCGGATTCACGAACCTATATTAATTATATATATTTATATGTTGGTCAATATTTATCTAACAATTTTTGGTCAAGTCATAGTGTACCACAATCCTAATGCTCGAGACTAATATGCAAAAGTCAACTTGACCCAAAATGACTTCTAAAATTTATACGTGTTTATTATATAACTTAACTATAGTCGTTTTATATATTTAAATATATTTATTAGATTTTATATTAATAAAAGTCATTTATTAATAAAAATTTATATTAACGTTTATATATATGATAAAATATACTTTTATATATCTTAAGTAGTAAAATTTATAAAGTTCACTTAATATCGTAAAACTATAGTGGTAAGTATTATTAATGTAATTATATTACGCGTGGTGAAAAATATCTTTGTATCCCCTATTTATTTGATAAAATAATATTGATCATAATAATAATAAGTAAAAGTTGTATTATTTTGTAATAATAATTATTACTATTCTATAAAAAAATAACAATATTTATATTTACTAAAAATGGTATTATGATAAAATGATAATACTAACATAATAGTAATAATGATATTTTATAATAACAATGATATTTCTATTAAAATAATAACGACGATAGTAATAATAATCATTTTAACAATAATACTAAAATTCAGTTGACTATAACTTCTAATCCGTTCATCGAAACCATTCGAAATCTAAATGAAAAGTTCTTAATTTTTCGCTAGCTTTCCAATGACATGCATATCATATATCCTATCTCAGTAGCATATGTATCTAGTTCAGGATTCAACAAACCTATCTAAGGACAATATCGAATGTACAAGCATGCATAATCCTATATACTCGAGCACTAGTCAGGGATACACTATTGATATATAAAAGTTAAGTTATGAGTGCTCACGTATTAATGTTGAGATTCAATATTGCAGGAAAATACGTAGACGCAACGGAGATGATAAACACTAGATTGACCTCACGAGCATACCCATGGACCATACCCATCACCTCCATAGCTATAACCCATAATTTCCTTAGCTTCGACTCATTCAAAAAAACTATTTTGAAATCACTCGGACATCACTCCGTCGTAATATTTTACGTATTCTAATAATATCTTGAAATAATACAGAGCAAATATATATATATATATATATATATATATATATATATATATATATATATATATATATATATATATATATATATATATATATATATATATCGATTGAGAGAGATTAAAGAAATATATTTTCAAGTTTCTATGAAATAATGAAACCTATTGAATTCTATTTATAATAGATTTTTGAATTATTAAAGTGAATTATTAAAGTATGAATTATTAAAGTGAATTATTAAAGTATGAATTATTAAAGTGAATTATTAAAGTATAAATTATTAAAGTGAATTATTAAAGTATGAATTATTAAAGTGAATTATTAAAGTATGAATTATTAAAGTGAATTATTAAAGTTAAAGTAAAGTAAAAGTAAAGTAAAGGCAAAGTTAAAGTATAGTAAAAATATAAAAACTATGTATGTATAATACATGTATAAATATATATAATATTAATTTAAATAGTTATATATATTTAATGAAATAAAATATAATAAAATATAAATATCGTTATATTTATTATACTGATTAAGTAATGAGTTGTCAAAAGTAATTCTAGATATTTATAAAAGTTATATACGTTTTAATAATAAAGTTCTTTTTAAACTGAAAACGTTTTTGTACGTTTGAAAATAGATTAATAGAATATTATGGAAACCAATTCTCCACTAGCTTTTGTCTAACTTTCGTAAATGACACTTTTTATTCTTATTTATAAATAGCTTTACAAATTATTTCGAATATCGTTAAGAGGAATAGATTTTCTCAAATCATAGTGGACCTCTCAACAGAGACTTTTAATCATAATTCAATGTTTCTGATAATTCAATCATTTAATATATTTTTTTTAATTTTGTCGATAATCATATTGAAACAAATACGTTCATATAAAGCATTATACGTTTAAATACTTTGTTGACATTTTCAATTTATAACATATACACATATTCATATATGTTCATTTAATGGTTCGTGAATCATTGGAATTTGGTCGAGGTTTAAATGAATGTATAAACATAGTTTAAAATCCTTGAGATTTAACTTAACAAACATTGCCTATCGTGTCAGAATAATATAAAGATAAAGTTTAAATTTAGTCGGAAATTTCTGGGTCATCACAGTACCTACCCGTTAAAGAAATTTCGTCCCCGAAATTTGATAGAGGTTGTTATGGCTAACAATGAGAATGTTATTATGACGTAACGATTATGAAGTTTTATCATGTCTAAGAAGTATGGATAAAATAATTCGATTACTCGAAGCGTATGAGGGAAGTTATCGTAAATGAAGGAAATAAGATTATAGTGATTCGTCATATCTTTTGACGTCATCACAATTGATCTCCGAATTTAAAGAAAATCTTTGTAATCTATGTTGGATTTGATGCTTCGGTGATTAAGGAGATTATGATTCTCTTCGAATTAACACGATAATCCATCTTGATTTCTCTGTCGGGTATTTCACTATAAATCCACCTCCTTCGTTTCCTTACACCTCACACCTTCTATTCTTTCTCCTTCAACTCATATTTTAAAGTATTTGTCAATATGCTTCATCCAGTACTGATTCTCGATATACTCCTCACTTTCATATCTGTCATTCTTCTTTCTCATCTGCCTCCGGAAGAATCTATTTACTTCTACTATACTCTCAGTTTTATAGTGTTTTTAGTTCTTCCGTGTCTTTATATTGCTATATGCATCGATATATGGTTTATAATTTTTGGGTGGTTGTTGGGTTTTATATCTTCCCTTATATTTCAAAGCTCCTGCTTTTGTCTTCTATAATCATTGACATTCATAGTTAATGCTCCCTTCTATTTGCTGCGATTTATACTCCAATTTCTATTTTGAAGTTTTGTCCTTTCGTTTCTTCTTCTTGCGATTAAGCAACGTTTGTAATGGTCCAGTATTCGCAGATATGAATTTCAGAATGAACATAGTTAATATTCTAAGAAGGAAATGGTAATGGCACGATCTTGATTTGTTAATTTACCAGAATACCCTGAAAAGACCGAATCATCAAGAAAATATATTCTTGATATTTTTAGAGATTAAATAGAATACAAGAGTCGTGTAACATGAAACATGATGACGGCATGGTCTTTGAATCGTCATGTCCCAATAGAAACTCAGCATGACTTACTATAATATAATCACGTTGATCAAGTGTCATTATATTATACTAACACATGCTTCAGTTCCCAACACTACTTCAAAACATTCATAATTTAAACTCGAAAGTTTATAGAATATAGAAACTAATAGTTTCTTATATGATGTAACACTAATAGCGCAAAGAGATAAATGACTTCAGATAAGATTAGTTGTGAAAATATCTTCAGAAATATCGCGGATATTTATAATGAAAGATATGATAATATCTTAGAATTTCTAATATTGATGGATGATGATGAAGATTTGTCTGTAAAGGTTTAGAATAAAGAGTAAGGTATTCGTTAATGACTTTAGCAGCACTGAATCATTTGGATTCTTTAAAGGCAGATTTAGTCTTTGTGATTTGTCCACATCCTCCTTCATAGTCTGTTCAATCCGTTTTCCAGTTCCAAACCTTCTCTTTTTCTCAGCTTTACCACCTTACTATTCTTTGTCATCAAACTTTTTACTGTTAAGATCGTTTACAATTTTTGATGCTTCGTCAGCATTTCAAGAACTAGTTTGCAGTTCAAAATATTTTTCAGAACTTCACATTCAAAGTATGTAAGTCCAGGAGATAGACGTTTTACGTACACATATAACTGTTGGCGTAGACATGCTGCGAGATTTCAAAATACTGGTTACTGATTTCCGATGATTCGTATGACAATTCTCGTTACAAGATGCGAATGAGTAAATGATGTGATTTCAATAAATATAATGATTTTTCGAAAAATCAAAGATAATTGAAGTTATTGGTAAGTTTATTGCTAAGGTGGCGAGATATGAAAGGTCCCCAGTAATGATGACGAAAGGGCAACGTATCTATCGAGGTTATAATAAGACTAGTCCGACTGAAAAGTCGAAGTTGACTTGCTGGAGCTGTGACAAAACTGTCTACTTTGAAAAGGAATTGAAAAGTCATTTTAGCTAATAAATGCCAAAGGGTCTGACACGGATACGCGTCGAACTATGACTTTGGCTTCGAGAGCTTTTTAGGTACATAAATGTGGGTAATATGTGGTTGGATCATCATCTCGATTGTTCATTGTTTGAAGTGTCTTCGAAAACTTCGGAGAGTTTGAACACAGTTTGTAATCGTTAATATACATATGATGTTCTAACACAGTTTTGAAGTCAAATTATAGCTTTGAAAGATGTAGGAATCTAAGAGTGATGTCTTCTGTTAAATCATGACTTGGATTTTGATTTGTCAAAATCAGAATGCGTAATCAAATTTGGGTGAGAATGGTTGTTTTGATTACTATACAAGAATGTATATTGTTGTGAGATTTTGGGAGTATAGTTGATGATTTGCTTAATCAGATTCGAAAAATGTAACATATTAATTGTGAATTTATATATCTCTCGGGTATTACCTACCCGTTAAAAAAAATTTCACAATTAATATTTTGTACAACAGAATTTTATTACAGTCTTTATGAAAATATATATGTGCATATTTTCTTCAGATGTAACATAGATTTAATGAGTTAATATTAAATTAAACTCATTTGATTTACGGTTGAAACTAGAACTGGATAATCCATAAAGACTTTAGAAATTACATAACTTTTACAGAGTATTTATTCAATAAAACTGAAATTATGAATTAATACTTCGTTATTTGTTGGTGTTTGTAACCCTTGCACCATATTCTCTAAAGCCACTACTCGAGCGCGAAGCGCGTTGACTTCTTCTATTACACCGGGGTGATTGTCGGTTTGAACGAGCGGATAAATAAAATCTAGAATTTGATGTAGTATATAATTGTGACGAGATACTCTGGAAATGAGAGAGAAAATGGTGTTTCGGACCGGTTCGCCGGTAAGTGCTTCAGGTTCATCACCAAGAGGGCAATGTGGTGGATGGAAGGGATCACCTTCTTCTTGTCTCCAATTATTGAGGAGGCTACGAATCTATCCCCAATTCATCCAGAATAGATGATGGCTAATTAGTTGATCCATTCCGGTCACACTGCTTTCGGAGCTTGAGTGGGATTCCATATCAGAATTCGAGGGACTTGAACTAATGACGAATTCCATTTTGTTCGATTGAATAAAGGATTTTTCGATATGAAATGATTTTTTGGCTATCGGGTGGTATTCTAATTACATAGAATATCTATATATATAGCGCAAAAGATTTCGTAGATTACGGAGGAATTTACAGGATATGTCAGGCAAAGTTTACAGTAACAGATACGCTAAGATATGGATTAGCAGATACGCTAAGATATGAATTTTGTCTATACACTATTCATGCAATCAATACAGTAAGACGTGTCTAGACTAAGAATGATAAGCAGACAATTTTTGACAAAAATGATAAGCAAAACTTTTGACATGCAGACACGGTCGAAGTCCAGGCTCACTAATGCATCCTAACGACTATCAGTTAGACACACTAATGCAGACCTGGTTCGCTAAGACCACCGCTCTGATACCAACTGAAAGGACCCGTTCATATACATTATAAACGATTCACAATAGTTGATTACATCGCGAGGTATTTGACCTCTATATGATACATTTTACAAACATTGCATTCATTTTTAAAAGACAAACTTTCTTTACAACGAAAGTTGATGGCATGCACACCATTTCATAATACATCCAACTATAATTGACATAATAATAATCTTGATGAACTCAATGACTCGAATGCAACGTCTTTCAAAATATGCCATGAATGACTCCAAGTAATATCCTTAAAATGAGCTAATGCACAGCGGAAGATTTCTTTAATACCTGAGAATAAACATGCTTTAAAGTGTCAACCAAAAGGTTGGTGAGTTCATAGGTTTATCATAACAATCATTTCAATATATTAATAGACCACAAGATTTCCGTTTATAAATATGTACACTCGCAAGTGTATAAAAGTATTCTATAAATTGTAGGCACCCGGTAACAAGCCTTAACGTTCATGTTTTACCCTCTGAAGTACACCAGATTAGGTGTGCTTAAAATAACCTCGAAGTACTAAAGCATCCCATAGTCAGGATGGGGTTTGTCAGGCCCAATAGATCTATCTTTAGGATTCGCGCCTACCGTACATAGACAAGTAGTTTAATGTTACCAAGCTAAGGGTATATTTCTGATTTAAACCCACGTAGAATTAGTTTTAGTACTTGTTCCTATTTCGTAAAACATTTATAAAAACAGCGCATGTATTCTCAGTCCCAAAAATATATATAAAAGGGAGCAAATGAAACTCACCATACTGTATTTCGTAGTAAAAATACATATAACGTCATTTAACAAGTGCAAGGTTGGCCTCGGATTCACGAACCTATATTAATTATATATATTTATATGTTGGTCAATATTTGTCTAACAATTTTTGGTCAAGTCATAGTGTACCACAATCCTAATGCTCGAGACTAATATGCAAAAGTCAACAAAAGTCAACTTGACCCAAAATGACTTCTAAAATTTATACGTGTTTATTATATAACTTAACTATAGTCGTTTTATATATTTAAATATATTTATTAGATTTTATAATAATAAAAGTCATTTATTAATAAAAATTTATATTAACGTTTATATATGATAAAATATACTTTTATATATCTTAAGTAGTAAAATTTATAAAGTTCACTTAATATCGTAAAACTATAGTGGTAAGTATTATTAATGTAATTATATTACGCATGGTGAAAAATATCTTTGTATCCCCTATTTATTTGATAAAATAATATTGATCATAATAATAATAAGTAAAAGTTGTATTATTTTGTAATAATAATTATTATTATTCTAAAAAAAAATAACAATATTTATATTTACTAAAAATGGTATTATGATAAAATGATAATACTAACATAATAGTAATAATGATATTTTATAATAACAATGATATTTCTATTAAAATAATAACGACGATAGTAATAATAATCATTTTAACAATAATACTAAAATTCAGTTGACTATAAATTCTAATCCGTTCATCGAAACCATTCGATATCTAAATGAAAAGTTCTTAATTTTTCGCTAGCTTTCCAATGACATGCATATCATATATCCTATCTCAGTAGCATATGTATCTAATTCAGGATTCAACAAACCTATCTAAGGACAATATCGAATGTACAAGCATGCATAATCCTATATACTCGAGCACTAGTCAGGGATACACTATTGATATATAAAAGTTAAGTTATGAGTGCTCACGTATCAATATTGAGATTCAATATTGCAGGAAAGTACGTAGACGCAACGGAGATGA